>NC_081785.1:16591444-16891444 GCF_963082965.1 Carassius carassius | reverse complement strand
TCAATAGTTGGTCAATTTTTAAAGTCACAATGGGTATGAACATTTTCTTTAATGGAATACAGCAGTTTATTATAAATGATCTGTCTGTGCACATCATTTTGATTTAAATAGTCTCTCTCTTCAAGCAACCTGTCACTCACATGTTATTGCAGCAATTAGAAAACACCAACAATCCCATCGAAACAATTTACAATGGACAACATCAAGTCTCATCCTACACTCCCTCCCCCCCACCCTCATTTAAAGACGGTAGGTGAAATTGTTATGCTGGTTTAAAGTCTCTGCACGTCCTGATAGCAATCACCAAGTTAAGTAACCTATATGTATTATGTTGTCTGTGGAAGGTGTAGGACCATAAAATGTTCCTCCAATCATATCCGTTGGTCCGAGGGATACTATTGGCTGTCCTACCTGCCTGTCAATATATGTATTTGCATACTTTCATGCACCCTATTTGTTCAGACATTATATGTCATCAGTGCGTTCTATTACTCTATTGCAGACTGAGCGAGAACAGAAGATGTTGTTATTGTCATATTATGCACTTTGTAATGTTTTCTCACAGGTGAAATGAAACGTGCGGTAATCTGACAGTGTTGCACTCAACCCTCCACCAATGCCATCTCTCACTGTGTCTCTGCTTAACCAATTGTCTAGTTGACCATCTTGACCCAATCCTAGCAAGATTAGGTGCTAGGTCAAAAGTCTTCATGTGATCCCTTGTCTTTAACACTATCATGCTGTGAATAGCTTTCTGAGCTCCATGGCAATGGGAACAAAATCCCAAATTAGGTTCTTTCTCCACATTTTTACACCATTGTCACACTGAGCCAAGTGTCACACAGAATTCTGCTACATTGTTCTGCATTACACATGAAGGAGAACAAATGCGAGAGAGAGGAGAAGACGTGATTTTCCTCGGAGAGACACAATTAGGCTGCCCGTTAGCCAGTCCAAAAATAACAAAGAACAAAGAGGGATAAATGAGAGCATTTTGAACACAGGCTACTGGCTTGGCAGAACAGGCGGGGGATGAGGAGCGCCCGTCCGCACATCTGTCCAGGCAGCACGGGGTTCCAGAGACACCCACCCGAACAGGCTTAACCTTCCCTCTCCCACACCACCTGTTCATTAGCATGGGCCCCCCTGTAGAGCCACAGTCATTTTCACTCCCCTATTTCTCTCCTTTTTTATACTCTTTTTTGATGGTGGGAGCGGAGAGCCTCTGGAACGATGGTTTTCAGTGGAACATAATCTACCATCTGATTCAGGCCATGATGTTTGGGAGGCCAGCGCCACAGAGAGATATGGCCAACTTCATTGGACACAGGGAAAAAGGGACTGATGAATGGACTCCAAATGCGTTTATTGTCGGAAGTTTTTAATTTTCCATAGCTCTCTGCATCAATCAGAGCTGGACCATTTTAATCTCTGCATGCCTTTGTTTGAATGAGAGAAAGACTGGTATTAATCTCATTGTTCTGTGCCAGGAAATGTCCTTGAAAACTAGCACAATAGTGGCCCACGACTCCGCTATTAGGACTATTGTAATATTCACATTGTAACTGGACCGCTACGGCACGTCTAAGATTCCCATAAACGCATTTGATCCCTAACAGCTCTAACCATATTAAGGATCAATTATGTTTTTACTCAAGTGATACTGCCAGTGTGATCACAGAGGCGAGGAATCTTGATTTACAGTGGAAATTAATAGGCAGGTCTACTCATTAAATGCAAAAGCACAGTTAAACAAACACAAAGTCTTAATGATTTCAATCTGTCACCCCCAGCACCAATTACTCCGCACCCCACTAACAGTCGTGGCCTCCTGGTCGCCCGGCGTTCTGCTCCCTTAGATTGTGTAGAAATCCCTGACATCCTCCCCTGACTCTCTAATTGCTTTTCCTCAGTGCTCAGGCGATGATAGGGACGACTGGGTGACAACATCTCAATTTCTACAAACCCCCACCACCCCACCCAGATCTTTCCGTTCCAATTACCACTGATGTTTTTTCCCCCTCTTTGCACATCCCCATATTAAATTTAATTTCCTGAGTGCCTGCCAAGATTCGGAATACATGGCCGTTTCACTTGAGTCTCCAAGCAGGTTGGAGATGAGGAAAGAGAACCGTGGCTCGGATGAGGATGGAGATGTTGTTATTTGGACAGAGTACAGAAATGTAAGACTATCGGCTATACAGTATATTACCTTCGCTGAATTTAGAAATTTGTAATGTCAAGTCACCTTTATTTATTTAGCGCTTTATACAATACAGATTGTGTCAAAGAAGCTTTACTGTGTTAAACAGGAAAAAAGTGCTGATAATGCTAAAGGACAATAATCAGTTTTCTCGTTAAAGTCGGTTCATGGTTGATTCAGTGATGTGTTCACCATATTAGCACTGAGGATCATAAACTATGAAAGTAACCTGAAGTAATTGCCATTAAAACCATCAGTATTGCTGAGCTACAGTCTACATTCCTTGTGTGTGTATTTGTCTATAAGATTATTAGAATATGTCAGATATTTTGAAGAATGTTGATGGTTGATTGACTGCCATTGTATTTGTATGGAAGTCAGTGGCTACCGTCAATTCTTTGGTTACCAACATTCTTTCAAAATATCTTCTTTTGTTTTCAACAGAAGAAAGAAACTCATGCAGGTCAGGAACAATTTGAGAGTGAGTAAAAGTTTTTTTTTTTTTTTGGGTGAACTATCCCTTTAAACTGTTTAAGTATAAAATATATATATATACAATAAAATATACATAGATACTAATAAATATACATTAATATTAACAAATAATTAATAAAAAAACATTTAAATACAACGAATATATCCCTGAAATATTCTCCTCCTGATGAGGGCCAAAAAAGTATGTGCACAAATATCTTGTGTTATCAAGTTTCTTGGTTTTTATCGAAAACACACCTCAAAGGCTTTCTCTTACACAATACAGATCGCTTGTAACTTTTGCAATGGGTCTAAAACCTATTTGCCTTTGATAAAACTGTCATATTTATAAGTTGAAAGTGTCCAAAGGTGATAAGCTGAGGCGCTGAGGAATGTTTGATATGTTAGCAAAGGTGGCAGTTGTGCTGTAATTGCAATTATTCCTCTATAAATACACAAGCCCACGCAGTTTACTGCTCTCTGGGCACACAACAATAAACATGTAAACCTTTGAAATGCATGGCTGTGTAGATAAGATAACTTATTTTACAGGATATTATTTCAAAAGGTTCCCACAGATTCCCATGGTCAAAGGTCCACCGTCTTAAACGTCATAAGATCATAAAAGTCATTGGGTTGGTGTGTAACTAGTGTGAGATACACATTATTAAACCAGGTTTTATTTCATATTAGTGACATGTGTCAGGTTCTTCCTGTTTACTGTATTTGTATTTATATACTTCCTTTTTCGCAATGTTGAGGAATGTTAAGGTATTATTATAATTATGTATTTTGCAGACTTTGTATTTGTTTTTTTCACAAGTAATATTGAATAACTGAAGGCAGTTTTACTGGGAAAGAAAAACGTTTTATATTATAATATGTATATTGAAAATATTATTAAAAAATTAATAATTTCAGCATATGGTGTGTCGACATACGCAGACAATTGAGATTAAATGGGTTACTTTCAAAAGTTTGTTCATCAAAGTTACTTTAATAAGAATCTCTCTTGTTCTTCATAACATCTGCAATTTGCTCTGGCATGCTAGATATTAGCTTCTGGGCCAAATCCAGACTGATGGCGATCCATACTTGTCTTGAGTTGATTACAATTTGTGTTCTTCTGTTTGTCGACTCACCTTTTGAGGACTGACCACAGGTTCTCTATGGGACTGAGATCCTGGGGAGTTGGCTGGCCACGGATTCAAAATTTCAAGGTAATAATCTTCAAGCCACTTCTTTATCATGCTTGCTTTGTGACATGGTGCTCCATCATGCTGGAGAATGCATGAATCATCACCAAACTGCTCATGGATCATTGGAAGAAGTCGCTCTTGCAGGACGTTTTGATACCATTCTTTATTCATGGCAGTGTTTTTGGACAGAATTATGAGAGAGCACACTAACTTGGATGGTAAGCAACACCACACATGGAGGGCCTCAGATTGTCCAAACATCTAGGCCTCACTGTGTGTGCAGATTGCAGTGAAGAAGTCTTCAGGACGACCCAGAGTGTCCTGCAAGTGCCAGGACCGTCTCCTCCTGAATCGTGTCACCAGCAGTGCAGAGCTTGCTCAGGAACAGCAGCAGGTTGGTGTGACAGTATCTGCACGCACATCTGAGGCCTAGATGTTTGGACAATCTGAGGCCTTCCATGTGTGGGGTTGCTTTTTTTAACCAAGTTAGTGTGCTCTCTCATAAATCTATCCAAAAACACTGCTATGAATAAAGAATGGTATTTAAAACATACTGCAAGAGCGACTTCTTCCAATGATCCATGAGCAGTTTAGTGATGATTCATGCATTCTCCAGCATGATGGAGCACCATTATAACAATCAGTCTGCTCTTACAATCTATTTAATTATTTAAAATGCATCTAATTACTCTACACAATAATCTAGAAACAATATGAAGGAACACCACAACAGCTTAAGCAACAAACTTTGCCAACAAATTATGTCACTGCCAAAACTTTTGGCCACGACTGTACAGAAACTGATTCAGCACACATCATTCTCTTTCTATGAAACCTGTTAACTGCATTCACCAGTTCTAACTCTATAGCGACACCAACTCTATAGCTGTTTATTTTCATTTACTAGAATTCAAACTTTCCCCAACTAATTTTTGGGTCTGTCCTGTGCATGGCACATTGTTATTCCACACACTTGTGACATAAGAGGTGCCCGGACGTGCATGCGTACAGCTTAGAGTGAACATTGAGATAAATATATTCTCTATATGTTTTTACACCCATGGTATTACCTACTGCACAGGTTCAGTATGAAGAAAATTGGATTTAACTTTTGGGAAGCCAAAGTCTGAACACCCTGTTTCAAGTGGTTGATTGGATCAGAAATGACTGCATGTAAACGAGTTTAAGTCTCATACTGTGCATGGTCTTGGTGGCAAAGGCATGGCTGTAATGATGGGTTATAATTATTTAATGATTTTAACTGCTGCCTTGAGATAGTGGCAAGCAGGCCTTCATGAACTGCTCTATGAGGTTTCCTTATAACTAGACCTTGCATACATCAGTGCATTATTGTGTGCTTATTTTATCTCACAGACGAGCAAAAGCTCTGAAGAGAATGATCAATAGAGCAGCAGATAAAGATGAAAGCTGTTCAGAGAGATTTTCTCCCGCTGGGTGTCTCATGTCACAAGGGCATTGGACAGAGATGGTCCAGAATGATAGAGTGTTTAAATCCTCATTATGACTATCAGTCGGGAGCTTCGGGGAGGAGGTCAAATCAAAGTAAAGTAACTGACACTTTTCATGAATAGAGATAAAATTAGGACCGCACTGGGCAAATTTAATATAAATTAAGCTGTTGCTCAGTAAAGAAGGTGTTGGTTTGTCATTATTATTATTATCATAAATTGAAGAAATAAATATTTTTAGTCATTTTATTCATTTAAATATAAGGGTCGAACAACATATTTCTGTGGCAGTTGTTACTGTTTAATGTTTTGCCAAATTGGCAATGATTTCATACAATCTTGTTTGTACATTCATGTTTATGCCCTACTTAAGGTTGGATTCATTTATTTATTTTTTCAAAAAGTTTCTTTGTTTTTGTACAAAATCTAATTTTACAAATTCATACAAAATCACAAATTTGTACATTTTTGAAATGAGATTAGGTTTTTTGGTGCTCTGTTAATTTTATGTTAGATAACAGTATATAATAAAACAAGATTTGAAATTTAAAAGAAGACTTTTGAAGAGAGGACTGGATGTAAGTAATATGAACAAACCGTCTGGTTTTGTGAGAGCTCTAGCTGCTTCATTTTGGATGTACTGTAATCTGGCGATGGTTTTTGTTGGTAGGCCAATGAAAAGGTTTTCAATAGTCAAGATGTCATTCATGGACTAGTTATTTCAAATCCACTAAGCAGTGCCAGTTGGTGCTGTTATAATTTGTTATATTAACAGTTAGTCAAATTCTGTACCATCTTCCAACACTTAACTCTATCCTCCATGTAAGACTCAATTTTTACCCAACCAGTTACCACACACCCTTTTTTTCATAAACACAGCAGTTTATGAATTACCAGTTACAGTTGCCTTTTAATTACAGACATCTCATTAGTGTCCTCCGCTATCATCCCATGCTATATTTTCCCATGCTGAAGCTTTCACAAGGCCTCATGCCCGAATGGGACCTTTAAACCCTCACCTATGCATTATGACTCCAATAAACCTGTTATCAGCTCATGAAAGTGATGGCAAACAGGTGAGGGCAGATTCTAGAAAAGTCAGCAGCTGAGATTAACGCCGTTTCTCAGTTTTAAAAGGGCTCCCCACCATGATGCCAGAGCACAGCCTCCGAATTTTACAGCACTCCAAAATCATTATTGACAATTAGCGTTCGTCAGGGAAGACAGCAGCTGGATGTAATTACAGGTAGCCCCTCATTACTCGTGCATGTACTGAGAAAAAGCAGGGAAAAAAATGAGCTGAAAGCTGCTGTTTACCCTTATTTATTTATTTTTACAGCAAAATGTTGTGCTACGTACAGTACTTCCGTTGTGGCGCAATTATTGCAGGTGCAACGAGAGGAAGGGAAATCTGTTATCTTGAAAGAATAAGGTTTGATATTTCCAGGTGTTTCCAGCTGCGATACGGTTCCCGGGCAGGTATAAGACACAGATGGTTACGGCGTCCTTCCAATTATCCCTGAGTCAGACTTAGATTAGTACCTTTCAGTTGTTGTTTCAGGATTTTGTAATTACCTAATTAAAAACATACTATATAAAATATAATTATATATTATAAAAAATATGTGATTGTTTTTAGATCTGCTCGTAACCAACCTTCTGCTGCTTTTAATGATGTTTATTGAGAAAACCCGCTTGACAGAAAAAACAAATTGGTGTGATCTGACGAGCTTAAGCACCAGTTGGAACAAAAATGTTCCAATGTGAATGTGTTTTTAAAAATGAGATAAATGACCACTTCAAAGGAGTTTACAGCACTCCCTGAAAAGAGGGACGTGTAAAACACTCATCAGCAGAGGTGGCCCATTCTAATCACCTCACCTGAGTATCGCTTGTCCAGTATGCCGTCATAAAGAGCTGTTGTGCGATCTCAAGGTGATCCAACTCATTAGATTCAGCATTTCTTTGGCATTACACTGCATTATCTCCAAAACTGAATGCCATTAAAGATGTTTTTCTTGTTTACTATACAGTATTTTTTCAGTTTAAATGAAACAAGTTCTAAATAACTGTTATGTGAACTTGTTTGACTTCTATTTTTCTGTGTTACAGAAAAGGATAAATTCTTATGAATTTGTGTGTGTACGAGTGTGTGCACATGGATGTGTTCCACAAAAAACAACAACAACAACAAAAACATTAAATTGTGGCAGAATAATGACAGAATTTTCTCTAAACTCTCAGAAAAAAGGCACAAAAGCTGACACTGAGGTGGCACCCTTTCAAATGGTATACCTTTGTATCTTATTTAGCCCTAAAGGGTGCATAAAATTAACTTTTACATGGTATTTGCATATAAATGTGTATTAGCTGTGGACACAACTACCCTACAATTATAAAAATCCATTCACTCCTTTTTTTATCCCCGAAAAAACCCAAACAATCTCAGTAATTAAGCCGTTTTGAATTTCTTAATGACGGACTGTCTGTCACGGTTGGTAAACCGTGATCTCAGGGTTTTGCACTTTGTGGGTGAAGTCTGTGTGTTACGCGTCAGCACTGATTAGTTTGTGGGCGTCTCCGCTAATTGTCATCAGCAACAGCTGTCACTCATTACTCATCCCTATATATTGGCTTGTCTAGCGTCTTGTGTTTGTGAGAGCGTTGTTTTATGTTTGTAACCTATGTTTGCTTTCTTGTGTGTTTCTGCGTTGGATGTCCGTGTCTCCCCGGAACCCCGTCCACTCTACACATACCACCACCAAGCAACATCACTTACCTTCGGCTCACTTCCCCGCAGTTGCTGTGTCACCCTCTCCTGCTGCCCACTCACCTCCGCCTTCCGGATACTTCACCCATCAGCATTCACCTGCACTGTGTATTCCTCTCAGCGTCATCTTTGTGTCTCAGTATTGTCTTGTATCATTGTCTCCATTAAACTGTGTTTAACCTCGCACTTGCTTCCTGCCACTCCTTCACCCAGTGGTTACAGAACGCTCTCACCTAAATGGAAGCAGCGAGCACCACTTCACTTTCCGAATTCATTCATCACAGCGTCAACCGTATGGATCAGCAGCAGGAGAGCATCATGAACACCGGACGCGCAATCCAAGCGCTGGTGACACAGGTGTCCGAGCTCACCCACCAGATCCATCAACTCACCTCTCCCACTGCGCCCACCGCACCGCCTGCACCGTCCGTCCCCCGGGAGACCTCCCAGGACCACTTCCGGCCAGAGCCGCCACTTCCGGCGCCAGAGAGCTACTCCGGTGAGCCTAACTTTTGCAAGACTTTCCTTAACATCTGTTCCATGCATTTTGCATTGCAGCCCCGCACCTTCACGACGGAAGAGTCCAAGGTTGCGTTTGCTCTTACCCTACTCTCTGGCAGGGCCACCTTATGGGGGACGGCGGTGTGGGAAAATCAACATCCGTGTTGCACCGAAGAGATGAAACGTGTGTTCGATTGAGCCACGGCCGGCAGGGAGGCCGCTCACCAGCTCTCGGACCTCCGACAAGGGAAATCGTCGGTGGCGGATTATTCCATTCAGTTCCGCACCCTGGCGTCCGCGTGCCAGTGGAACGAGGCGGCGCAGTGGGATCGATTCCTGCATGGGCTGGCCGACCGTGTTCAGAAGGAGATCTACCTCTTCGAGCTGCCCCCAACGCTCAACGGTCTCATCGACCTGGCACTCCGGGTGGACGCTCGGATTAATCGCCTGGGTAAACAAGCCAGTCCAACACGCCATTACATCTCTCCCGAACGGGGCCACTCGAGTCGAGAGAACATGGTCGGTCCCGTCTACGATCACGAACCCATGCAGGTGGGTAGAGCTCGGCTTTCCCGGAGGGAGAGAGAGAGGCAGAGGTCCCAAGGAATATGCTTATATTGCGGTGGCTCGGAGCACTCCATCCATTCATGCCCGGTAAAAGAGCCAGCCCGATAGTAAGTTTGAGGCTACTATCAGGTGGGATCTCCGCCGGGAAGTCCTCAACCACATCTTCAGGCCTCAGGCAACCACAGTGAATGTGGAGTGAAAGTTGTAATGAGTCTTGTCTGGTTTCGGCTTGTCCTGTTGTGCCTGTTTCTGTCTTTCAGAAGGAGACCATGGTGTTATCAAATGTGCCCGCAGAGTACTTGGACCTGAAGGAAGTGTTCAGTAAGTCCCATGCTGCTTCTCTTCCTCCGCATCATCCCTATGACTGTGCTATAGATTTAGTTCCAGGTAAGTCTCCGCCTAAAGGCAAGCTTTACTCTCTTTCTATTCCGGAGAGGGAGGCCATGAAGAAATACATTTCTGATTCCTTGGCATCGAGGTTCATCCGCCCTTCCTCTTCTCCAGCGGGGGCGGGATTCTTTTTTGTGGGTAAGAAGGATGGTTCTCTGCGACCTTGTATTGACTACCGAGAGCTGAACAACATCACGATAAAGAACACCTATCCGTTACCGTTGATGTCTTCAGCTTTCAAGAGGTTACAGGGAGCATCCGTATTCACAAAATTGGATTTACGTAACGCTTATCATTTGGTCCGCATCAGGAAGGGGGATGAATGGAAAACCGCCTTTAACACCCCTAGAGGGCACTTTGAATATTTGGTGATGCCGTTCGGGCTCTCCAACTCGCCAGGGTTTTTCCAAGCACTCGTTAATGACGTGTTGAGAGACATGGTAGATCAGTTTATATATGTTTACCTGGATGATATACTGATTTTTTCTTCATCTCTCCAGGAACATGTACCATACTTTAGACGAGTGCTCCAGAGATTACTCGAGAATGGGCTTTTTGTCAAGGCGGAGAAATGCGTATTCCATGCACAGTCTGTCCCCTTCCTAGGGTATATCGTCTTGTGCGAGGGAATGCGTATGGATCCTGACAAAGTTAAGGCTGTGATAGATTGGCCATCTCCAGATTCCCGAAAGGCCCTACAGTGGTTTCTGGGGTTCGCAAATTTATATCGATGTTTTATTCGTAATTTCAGCCAACTAGTCTCACCTCTGACGGCCTTGACCTCCCCCAGTACTCCGTTCAGGTGGTCGGATGCAGCCGAGACTGCATTTACCAACCTCAAGCGCAGCTTCGTTTCGGATCCCATCCTTGTAGCCCCTGATCCCACATGGCAGTTCGTGGTGGAGGTCGACGCATCAGAGGTGGGGCTAGGAGCAGTTCTTTCCCAACGTGCTTTCATTGTTTGGACAGATCACAAGAATTTAGAGTACATTAGAACTGCCAAAAGACACAATTCCAGGCAGGCTCGGTGGGCACTTTTTTCGGTCGTTTTGATTTCACGTACCACCCGGGTTCCAAAAATGTCAAACCCGATTCTTTGTCACGTCTTTTTGATCCTTCCGCACGCCCGGTGACTCCCGAGTGTATTTTACCTGAGAAAATAGTCGTCTCAGCACTCGTATGGGAGGTCGAATCGAGGGTCAAGATGGCCTTAGAAGGGGTAACGCCTCCGCCCGGTTGCCCACCGAATCGTTTATTTGTGCTGGAGGAGTTACGGTCCGAAGTTATTCAGTGGGGTCACTTCTCTAACTTTGCTTGTCAATCCAGGGATAAGCCAAACCAAGGGTTTAGTTAAACAACGATTCTGGTGGCCACTTATGGCTCGCGACGTCCACAATTTTGTTTTGGCTTGCTCAGTTTGCGCCAGTGGTAAGTCATCTAACCGGCCTCCAGATGGGCTTCTTCAACCGCTGTCTGTCCCTTCGAGACCCTGGTCACAAATTGCGCTAGATTTTGTTACCGCCCTCTTAGCTTAGGTTACCAACCACCAGTTTTTCCTAGTCTGGAATCTGAAGTGGCGGTTCCCTCCACTCACGCACCTGGACCATAGCCCGCGAGACTCTGCTCCAGAAGAGGGAGCGCACGAAGGCCAAGGTCCAAAATTAAACTCATGTTTTATTCACGTATTAATCCGCCTACCCCGGTTCCCCCACCGCCACGTCTCGTAGATGGGGAACCGACTTATTCGGTGAATCGTATTCTGGACTCGAGACGGAGGGGACGAGGATTTCAGTACTTGGTGGACTGGGAAGGTTACGGTCCGGAGGAGAGGAGTTGGGTACCTGCTAGGGACATACTGGATCACTCCCTTATTGATGATTACAATCAGCAGGTAGGCCCTTCTGGGAACTTCAGGAGGCAATCTTAGAAGGGGGGGGGGGGGGGGGGGGTACTGTCACGGTTGGTAAACCGTGATCTCAGGGTTTTGCACTTTTTGGGTGAAGTCTGTGTGTTACGCGTCAGCACTGATTAGTTTGTGGGTGTCTCCGCTAATTGTCATCAGCAACAGCTGTCACTCATTACTCATGCCTATATATTGGCTTGTCTAGCGTCTTGTGTTTGTGAGAGCGTTGTTTCATGTTTGTGACCTATGTTTGCTTTCTTGTGTGTTTCTGCGTTGGATGTCCGTGTCTCCCCGCAACCCCGTCCACTCTACGCATACCACCACCAAGCAACATCACTTACCTTCGGCTCGCTTTCCCGCAGTTCCTCTGTCACCCTCTCCTGCTGCCAACTCACCTCCGCCTTCCGGATACTTCACCCATCAGCATTCACCTGGACTGTGTATTCCTCTCAGCATCATCTTTGTGTCTCAGTATTGTCTTGTATCATTATCTCCATTAAACTGTGTTTAACCTCGCACTTGCTTCCTGCCACTCCTTCACCCAGTCTTTAGACTGTCCCTTATTAGCTAGATCCACCCTCAGCCAGTTGTTTGCTGTTTTCTTATGTTTTTCAGTGAACATACAGTAAAAGTCTTATTTTTCTCCTGACATCAGAGTCACTGAGGATCCAGTGAATTAATATTGTTTTTGAAGGTAATGCACCACAGAATACACAAACAATGGAAGAAGAGAGGGGTGGGGTGCTTGCTATGAACAGAGCTGTTTTTGACAAGGTCAAAAAGTGTTTTACATGACCACTGAGCAATTTTAACCACAGTATGTTGCAGACATTTCATGACGAACTAAAGAATCATACAAATTTTTGGAAAATGGGCATCCGATGATGTCCACTTTAAAGCTGGGCTCAGACTATAGGAGTTATAAAATCCTAACTGATTATGCAATCTGGTTGCAGCACACACATAAGGAGAATCTTTGCTGATTTTGTTCCCTCAAATCTTAAACACGCACACACTACAAGATCTGAAAATCGTGGCGCATCACACACTGCAAGATTTTATAAAGATGTTCATGCCCGAGGGAGCGCCTCATATGATCTCACACAGCAGATAGTCTTTGACCTTTCAGCAATGTTTACATATGTTAGCTAGTGTGCTAGCAGCTTTTAAAATCTTTGTCCTTGCGGTTGTGGTATGTTTTTGATACATTATACAGACAGTCGCGTTACTGCAAAACTTCCACAAGCAGTTTCTTCATCTCTATTCAACAGTAGCAGCTTGTTTTGCAGTCATGTATTGGCTATTGTAAAAGTACTGATGATGATCATAGACATCAACATCCTGATTTAATATCCTAAATTGGATGTCCAAACATGTTTGATATTAATCGGAGTGGCCCAGATTTTTGTGTGAGAGCAAATCAGGAGGTGCAAGATTCGATCTCCAAACGCCTCACATTATTAGATAATCTGTGCCAAACATCGGAACCGATCAAGATCCTTGAGAAAAAATGTTCTCCAACTCTTAGAAGAGGAAAAATTGGGAATAAATTGTCCTAAATCTCCTGTAGCGTGAGCCTGGCTTATACGTAATAACACCTTAATTGTACATATAAGTACACTTTAGAATTGTTTTTATATCTAGAATACTACAGCTGGGACAATGCCCACACTCAGTGACATCTCAAATGGAAGTTTGTATTAGGAGTAAAATAGTGGTTCTAATAATGGAATGGAATGTATGTTCTAGGTAAGTATGGCCCTTTTTATAGGGTTATAAAATCTTTCGTCTTTCCTTTAATCTGCTGAAAATTTTCAAGCTTCAAAATGGACACAAAAGGACCATAAAATTGGTCAATAAACTATAGTTCAAATTTTATAAAGTCATGCGATAGTATTGCCTAAAAAATAAACTAGTTTGTCGGCTTTCACTGAAAATCTGTCCTGGTACTCTTTTGGCCAAGCATTAAGATGTGGGCTCATTAGAGAAATTTTATGTGCAAAAAAGGTCCATTGCTTAGTTTATGAAGCTCAGCTCGCACAGAATTCACTTTTGAAACAAGCAGCTTTCTATTGGTCAACACTTTGGATGATTCTTTTACAAATTGCAATAATCTTGTTGAATTATATGGTTTAGAATGTATTGCACGTATGAATAACATTTATGATAATTTATTATTTGAGGCTCCAAGGCTTCAGTTCCCCTTCCTTGTAAATGCATATATAATGCAACCAGAACATTCTTCAAAATATCTTTTTTTGGAGTTCTACTGCAGAAAAAGTCATTCAGGGTTGGAATTAAATGAGGGTGAATAAATTATTCCATGAATTTTCATGGATGGGTGAACTATACTTTACTGTCTGAAAGCATTTCCATGTGTCCTCTTGGTTTTTGGAGCTGTATTCTGTTTGCTGTTACATCAAAGATGCAGATTGCAGTCATTGAATTTCAACTTTCATGTTTTTAATGCGACGGCTCAGTAAGCCAAATACTTTTCCTATGACTGTATTTCTATATCATTGTAGACAGTTTTGAGTGATTTTTGAGCATTTAACCACTTTTAAAAACATGTTTTTGGCCATCACGCTTAAACTAAATACTTACATGATGAGCTGGGTGTTATATTGGTGATACACTGAGAAACCTGCCATGGCCCTGCTTGGATCTTACCCGTTTCATAGTTAATTAATAACATGTGAGCACAGCCTCTACATTAGCAGGTGGGGCTTTTAATAACTGAATAACATTGCCCTTGGCCACAGTGTAGTAATCTATCTATCTATCCATCCATCTAAAATCTAAAAATTGCTTTATTGGCAAATACAATAAAAAAAAATACAATATTGCCAAAGCTTTGATTATATGTGGCGAAACATAAAAATAACAATAAAAACATGAAAAATAATATAAGAATTATAACAATTTAAACCTATATAATCAGTGTAATAAAGTAGAACATGAACATTTGATACCACAGTGTTTAACAGTCATGGCTGTAAAGTTCTTTATGATGTTTATGAATTTGTTCATGTATGCGTCTCCTATTGATTTACATTTGCAACAGTGAGAGAAAGTGCACCTCTGTCTCGATCTCTCCTGTCTTATCTATCGCTTTATCTATCATTCTATAGCTATCTAGTTATAATTTTATTATTATTATTATTATTTTCTATATGAATTTCAAGTACAAATATTTTGTTTAAATTGTTTATTTTTACTGGATAAGAAACATATTAATACTGAGTAATGTTTCAATAAATCCTGGAACAAAAACGTACGACCACAGCCATAACACCATATTGAGATGCAATCCATCCCATGAGCACACAAGATGATATTGGACTTGATGTCGTGAAACCTGATGTTATGCACAAGAGGAGAGTGTTGTCTTCCACTCTTTCTCTCGAAAAACAATCTGAACTACCCATCAGACTGGCTAGTGGACAATTTTACATATCTACTGCATTTCTCAGTTCCACTGTAGCCCAGCCAACACATACACAAAGAGCAACTGTCATATAAAAAAATTTATAAGAAGAAATGTCTGTCTTTCTGGTTCATCTCGCATGTTCTGTTTCATATCATGCCACAGAAAGTTGGAACTGAATAAGAAATTACGCTTTTGAGGAAAGATCAAGTGTGTAATGATCTAACAGATGGATGGCTGACTAAATGAGCAGCTGATACATAGATAGTATTTATACATTGTGGCCAGTTAGATGAAGTGTTTTCTGTTATTTGAGATATAATTTGAGTAAAAATATTTTTGGATGATAATCACCTCTGCAGTGTTATATATTTAATCCCTAAGCAATATTTAATGTACATCGTGCAAAAATAAGTAAGAACAGTTTTATGAAATTGGCTCGTTTTGCAAAAAGGCTACATGTTTTTATTGCTTTAGGTTTAAGCAGCACTTATCTGGCTATGCAATGATGCATATAACGACAACATTAAATGAAGTGAATAACTTGCATAAAATTGCAAACGTTGTAGCCATTTATGAAATGAGAACAATAAATTGGTTTATTGTTGCTCACATATAGTTGGGTCCAACAGCATGAAATACTGTAATTTGAATGGTTTTGAAAATGTAAAGCAAAAAAAACTTTATGATCTCTTTTAGATCAAGAAATAAGTGACATTGATCATGTAAATCTTTGTAATAGAAACATGTAGGCTTATTAAGTTAGTAAAACACAAAATGAAATAGCATTTTCAGTGGTGGTCTCAGACTTTTAAATCTTTGAATGAAATAAAAAAAGGTTAAGTTATAAACTTAACAGATTTTTAAAAAAGCGCTATAAAGAGCGTTATAAAAAAATAAGAAAAAAAGACCTGTTTTGTGGCAATAATTTAATGGTTTTTGAAAAAACACCCACACACATTGTTACAGGATTCACAATGGTCGCTTGTGTTTGACGTGAGTTGAGTTACGGCATATTACTATTTCACAGTATCTGACCTGGTTGTCAGAGCAGGAGGAATAAATTACAGTAGATAATGCTTCCAGAGGTCTGATCGTGCTCCATTCTGATCAATCCTGCTGAAAGATACTTCACAAGACCAGAACAAAGTTATACATCAATGCCTCTGTTTGCATTAGGAACGCTACATCCATGTGAAATTAGGCATGTGATTTTAATTATGCCATTTGTTATGTATCTATTTCAAGATTGGAATTGAGTAACATGAAATCCACAGAAGTGTTCATGCATGCGCATGAACAAAAAACAATTCTTAATAAGTGTTTTTGTCTTTTTTTTTCAATATAAACATCCTACAAAACAAGATTTGTGTAATTGTGCAAGATAATAAGTCTTAATTCAAGGTATATTACCTGAAAACAAGTTTATTTTTGATATATCATTTTTCTTGTTTTAAGCAAAAACTTTTGTTGAATGTATTCTGTTTATGAATTTCTCATCAAAATAGGTGTTAAAATTACGTAATGTACAGTTTTTTCATAAATTTAGTTTATATGAAAGGTTGTTAATGTAAATGGAAGTGCAATTATATATGCTTTGTGTGTATGTATGTGTGTGTATATATATATATATATATATATATATATATATATATATATATACTGTAAACATATACACACACATACACACAGTATTTTTTCTTTCTTTATTTGTAACCTGAATGCAGGATAGCAATGTTGATTAAGAGAATGTTTTTTTCATTTTGAATGTGTTTGCAAGTTGGCCTACAGGTGCGTTTGGGTTTCTGCTACTCTTTGTCCAACATTGGTGAAAGAAACTAAAATTTGTATGTGAGGCAGTGTGATTATTTGCCATCTGTGTGTTTTAAGAGGAGAGCGAGAGAGATCTATTCTCACAGGCTCTATTCAAGGCTATTATATGGAGTCAGCAGCATTATATCCACAATCACGGTGCACAGGGCCTCACCTCTATCTGGCAGCACAGCCCTGCAGCTGTGCCTCTGGTCTTTTACCCCATGCTGGCACAATATACAGCATACAGGTGCGCCGTGAACAAACACACAAGCAAACAAGTAGCCAAACAGAAAAATCCAGATTCAATCACACATACAAATGCACATACATTACTTAGTTTTGCATATATTGCTTAGTTTTGCACAAAAAATAAATTAGGAGAAATTAAAGTGTTTCACAGCATATCTACCTCTAACTATAGGTTTGTATTATATATATATATATATATAACGAAAGATGCATTTAAGCAATGCAGGAGCATAATAACAAAAACTAATAATAACTAAGTCAAAAGAAAGAATAAACTGGTAAAGGAGGAGAGGACTAAAAAGAGGGAGTTGAAAGAGAGATGGACAATAAGAGGAAGTGGCAGTAAAAGAATGAGGCAGATGAGAACTGAGAGGAGAGCAGGCAGTGAGAGAGAGAGTGAGTAACCACGGCTGAATCTCAATGGGCGGTAAAGCCTGATCATTTTTAAAAGGTAAACGCTGTCAGGACGTGGGGTGTTTAAGACGCGCACAGACTCAGGTGTGATTTACGAGCACACTGCAGGGGTTATAAATCACCACGCGACCGTCGCACCACTCCTCTCTCTCGCTCTCCAACACACACTGCATTCAAATATAAACAATACAGGAGCGGCATTGCTAGAGATGAATAGTTATTGAGTGAGTGAAAAAGGAAGAGAGATGGACACTTCTTTACAATACTCATCAGAAATGCACCACTAGTCAAAACAGAAGTGTACTTTCTCTCTGTGTGTGTGAGCATGTGGTCTACAGCTGGCATATCTCTTCCAGATGAGACGGATAATGAGATTTGTCAGAACCTCTTTATTTTCACTTGCTAAAATCCTGTGAAATTGCATTTTAACAACTGTAAAACAAGTGTGAGGACGTTATGATTATACATCATGTTACAGTCATCATGGTAATGAAAACCGACATTTGACCTTGTTTTGACACTTCACTTCTAAAACACAGTAAGCTGCCTTGTTGCCAGCCTTCATAGGCAGCTACCTTCTCAGGCAGTATCCTAGCTGAAACAGAACATCAAGTGAGTGATTTGGAACACTCTAGTTAGGCAGCAACATTGTACTACAGTATATATCCCAACAACCAGATGTTTTCAATGCAGTTTGCTTTGCATGTCGCTACAATAACTATGCATTACTCTTGTAAGCATAAAAATACAAAGCAGACAACAGATATACAAATATGGGAAATAATTTTCATTTTCTGATTGAGATAAAAATTTGTAAAATTTAAAATAGTTCAGTGTTGAATGAAATAAAAGTGTAAACCAAGTTTATAAAAAATAACTGAAATTAGCTTAAATGAACACTAGTGGCAGTAAAACAGCAACAACTTTTATTAGTTTTCACACAAATTATGATTACAATGGTTGGTTGTAGATTTAATAGACACAATACTTCAGTATGTCATGACCTCAGGTTTATAATAGTGCAATAATAAGTTTTGACATTTGCATCAAATAGCAAGTTCCATTTGTATGACATATTAAATTTGCTTGTTAGCTCACCTGGTACAGCATTGCATTGCATTTCCTGAAACACAATTCACAATACTATAGAACTCAAAGACTAAAATGCCATTGTTACTTCATGATTGTTTTTAATCTCAGATTTGCTTTTGTTAACATTATTGGTTAGGTTTAGGGTAGGCTTTTTTGTAGGATGTACTTTGTTTTCAAAAGCAATAAAGCATTAACCTTTTTGTGCTACTCACTGGACATTTCATTTCCACTTATTACACCATTTTATGTCTCCCATTCATAGTAATGCAAGCTGTCTATACAATCTTTGTGTTACATTTGCATTTAAGCAACATTTCTTTTGACTTTGCCCACAATCTTGGATGTTTCATTGATCTTACTGCAATGTAGTGCAATTCTGTCATTTCTGTGAAACAATGGTTGATAAAATGATATCCTAGAAGCATACAATTTTATATGCTAGATCATTTTGCCAATTCTATTTGTTTGATAAATGGCTGAATAAAATAAATGATCAGTATAATATAATGATGTTTGGATGATTATAATAGGATCTTATCTGTCATTGGGTAGACTTTTGACAAGGGCCCCTAGAATAATAACCCTAAAAAGGAGCAAGGTGTTTTCACAGTATGTTCAAATAAGGTACATAACTCAACACTCCAATATTTGTACTTCACCATCCTGCTGGCATGAACCTTTTCGACAGAAAAAGGCCTAAAATGGGTTCAAACAACCACATTTGGCAGGCCTTGACATATTTCATCATGTACAATATAATACACGTTTCACTTATAAATGCTGGTCTAAATTTTTTCCTTCTATCTGTGCCAGTGGGGGCTAATTTTCAGCTAATCTCTTCCAAGACACACTGGTGTGTGTGTGTGTGTGTGTGTGTGTGTGTGTGTGTGTGTGTGTGTGTGTGTGTGTGTGTGTGTGTGTGTGTGTGTGTGTGTGTGTGAGTGTGTGTGGGATGGTGTGCGTAGATGTTAGGTCACTGCTCTCTTGTCATGCTGATGACAGACACATAGTTGGCATTCTGGAGGTCTCAAGATGTACGACTTCTCTCTACTCTCGTGCCTGTTTGCAGCATTGCCGCTTTGCTGGCTTCACACGAGCGGGCCAGAGGAGAGGGCGTGTGTCAGTGTTACTGCGGACCCTCATTCACACATGTCATTGCTGGGGTGTGAGGGGGTGCAATAATGGGGTGAGCCGAACAAATACACAAACAGCTCTTTGTTTACATCACTAGAGAGTGTAGTGTTCACTTTTTTTGCTGAGCCCAACCAAAACGGCTGTGTCAGTGAACTCTCTCTTGTCTACCAAACCACTGAAATGTCCTTACATCGCTTTGCATTTGTGTACCACTCGCTTGAACAGACAGTGCACTGTTTAGCAAGCCATTGCGGTAAGAGAGGTCAGGGAAAGATGATGAGATAGGTTTAAGCCCTGTTTGGTCGAATCAGAGCAAGCTAACCGCTGTCTTGGCCAGCAATGATTTAATAAGATTTTAAGAGGGAACCGATGGAAATTTGTTAAGGTAAAAACAACAGAAATTCTTAGGGTGATCTGAAAATCCAATGATTACATACTGATCAAATTGCCTCTTATAAACCAGACCTCAAAAGGGCCTCAAATATTTCTCTCTAGAGAACAGAAGTGGATTAGTTACTGTGAGGTAATATTCTGTAGCAAAGAATCTCAATGTTTTTATGTTTTTTGATGATTATTCAGTATTTCTGTATTCACTCAGCTTAAAAAGTAATATATTTTCAATTAGAGGAAGCATCATTTCCACCAGACAGCCATTGTTCCCAACTAAATTCAGTAGGTTTAAAGCAAACAATAAAAATAAAGTAAAAATCAAATAAATGTTTATTTTAACCTAAAATTATAATAAATACATTTTTTATACATTTAAAAAGACAATGTAGTAAATGAACAATTGTATTTACTTACATATGCTATGATTATACAATCACTTTTTAATATAAAAATGTAAAAACATACAGAGATTTCTATAACAATTTTAGGAGCAAACAAACAGCTGAATTGGACGCTCTTAAAACATCCCTGTCTTAACGTTTTCATACTTGTGAATTAACAAGACAAGGAGGAATTGTCAAACTATATTAATGGTGCAGCCTTTAAAATGACTAATAAAACGTAATACCCAATGCAAGATTATTGCAAACATATTGCGGATAGTCAATATAACACCCAGCCCTGATTGAAAGCATGCGTTTTAGAAGTGTGACTGAAAGCCTCAGTGAATGGGAACAGCCCAGTAAAGCTGTAATGGCCTCGTGTCGCCACTCCACCAGATGAGACACGGCTTTTAATGCTGTTCAGGGGTCAGTGTGAGCATGGGGTCATGATCACAAATGACCTGCATACTCCAAGCTCTCAGAGACAAAAGCAATGTCACAAGAGAGTGATTTTTCCTAGAGACATAGAGTGGACATGCAGCTGTTATTTTACTATCTTTGAGCTAGTATTTTAGTGATTTGGTTGTTTTTAGTAGGGCTTTTTTATGTTTATATATATATATATATATATATATATATATATATATATATATATATATATATATATATATATATATATATATATATATATATATATATATATATATACAGTACAGACCAAAAGTTTGGAAACATTACTATTTTTAATGTTTTTGAAAGAAGTTTCTTCTGCTCATCAAGCCTGCATTTATTTGATAAAAAATAAAGAGAAAAATGTAATATTGTGATATATATACAATTTAAAATAATTGTTTTTAAATTTATTATAGCTACTTTAAATTATAATTTATTTTTTTTGTGATGAAAAGCTGAATTTTTAGGATCATTATCACATGCTCCTTTAGAAATCATTCTAATATGATGATTCATTATCAAAGTTGGAAACAGTTCTGCTGCTTAATATTTTTTCAGAACATGTGATACTTTTTTAGGATACTTTGATGAATAAAAAGTAAAAAAAAAGAAGCTATGTTTTTAAAATATAAATATTTTGTAATAACAATATACACTACTGGTCAGTAATTTGGGATCATTTTTATATAAAATCAATACTTTTATTCAGTAAGGATGTGTTAAATTGATAAAAAGTGAGTAAAGAAAATATATTATTAGAATATATATTATTAGAATTTTTTTTTTTAATAAATGCAGTTCTTTTTAACCTTTTATTCATCAAATATATTAGACAGCAGAACTGTTTCCAACACTCATAATAAATCAGAATATTAGAAAGATTTCTAAATGATCATGTGATAGACTGGATGTTACATGTGACACTGAAGGCTGGAGTAATGATGCTGAAAATTCAGCTTTGCATCACAGAAATAAATTATTTTTTTAAGTATATTCAAATAGAAAACTATTATTTTAAGTTGTAATAATATTTCACAATATTACCGTTTTTTCTGTATTTTTGATCAAATAAATGCAGGCTTGATGAGCAGAAGAAACTTCTTTCAAAAACATTAAAAATAGTAATGTTTCCAAACTTTTGGTCTGTACTGTATATATATGTTTATATGTTTATATATTTTATATATTATTATTTTTTATTTTAGTGTTAGTTGTAGTTATTTTAGTATTGTACATCAAGTTAAACCAATGTTTTTTTTTTATATTTCATTTAATTTCAATTAACATGTTTTTATTCAAGTGGCAAAAATTTTAAGTTTTTTGTTTTATTTAACTAAATAACCCTATTATGTATATATATAATTATATGTATATATGAAGAGTTTGGTTCCAAAACGCGATAAACAGCATTTTAAAAAAAAAACAGAGTTTCCACCAAAATCAGTATCGTTTCTGGACAGTATTGAAAAGTAAATTTTTATTTTTATGCAAAATCCAATAGTCACAGAGTTATTAGGTCATGTTTTCTTCCTTTTTTTCCAAAACGCGACAAACGCCAGTCTCCCTTTTTTGCAAAACACGATATATGTGCAGTATGTATGGTATATAAACATAATATTACATATATTCTAGAATAAATAAAAAAACGGATTAACAATGCTCTTTCATGACCTTATGTGGGACACAATCTGAATATACAGTCAGAAACAGTGGTGGTGGTGTTGCTAATGGAGATGTCAGAGGGCTGAAGCAGACTAGCCATGGCTGATGTGTTGATTTCCCTCAGGAGCTCCTCTCTGCCCAGCTACACTGCTTTACATTCCAGAGGGAGACGCATAATGCAGGACTGACATAAAACCATCCATATGTATCGCCAAACCCAAGCAGCTCACTGCAAAAGGCTTTTTGTTTGCTTTTAAGCAGGAACAGTTGCTATTCGCCATTGTTTTCTTTATTATCAATCTGTGTGACAGGAATCGACTACTGTTTTCTTTGTGTCTTTCTCTTTTATTTATTTATTATTTTCTAAGATAGCCAAAAAGGATATTTGATTTTTTTCAAATATATATTGAATAAAAAAAAATTTCATCCGACATTTGCAAATAGGCTTTCTTGAATTAACCTTAAGAAACTTTGTTAGATTTATGTGAAATTTTTTTTTTTTTGGTCTAATGTGTGACTTGATTTTTTCCTCAATTGTTTATGTTTCTTTATTATTATTTTAAAAAGAAAAAATGTAGGCTTATTTTTTGCGAATGTCCCAACTGGGGTACAGGATGTGGAAATTTCAGATAAATTTCATAATATATATATAATTAATAAAAATGTAGCTGGTTGTGTGAAACAGGCACATAATAAAATCAATATATTAGTCTATATATTCCTGAATCAAATCTTGTTTTTATCATATCATAGAATTTTCTGAGATATTAGCAAATATTGTATCGCTGGGTATGAAAATAAATATCATATCATATCATATATCATATCATATCGTGAAGATTTATACTCCATATATATATATATATAATTTTTTATTAATATGTTTAACAAAAGCAATATCATTACAGATTGGAGATTTATCAAACATCTTACTCATGCCATGTTCATGCAATGATCATGCAGCTCATCTGTGTGGCCTTCTAATTGCCACCTATATAATTCAGCTTGACACTGTCTAGACAGCATAAAAGGAGCTCTAAAGGAGAGTTGAGGAGCATGTTCATTTACTAATGTCAGTAAATGCAGCCTTCTCACTCCTTGTCACAATTCCTCCAGTATCCGACCACACCGTCTCTATTTTAATGCACTTCTGTTATGTAAAAACATACTTAATTCACATTAATAAAGTACTCCAAGGAGGCAATTTAGAGTCAAATCTCATGCTCGGGTCCTCCATCAAGCTATAAAAACACTTATATATTTATTTTTAAATATTATATGCTAATTTGAGCTAGAATCTAAAAAAACAACAACATGCTTTCATTGTAAATACTTTTTTTTGTTGTTGTTCTGTAATCATCCGTATCTGATCTGAGGCCTGGTCACACATATTGTGGGGTTATTTTGTCTCAAGCAGTCACTTCCAGCAGCCTCCCTGGGCGAGCATGTTGCTTTGCTTGTATGATATGCTTATTTGTTCAAAATCCTTCCTGACCGTAAAAGACTGAGCTTTTTTTCTGTGTCATTTGACTCACTTTGTCTTGCTAGCGGGCGATCTTTCATCAGCTCCACTTATTTAGAGCAATTTTGGTCTGTGCCGATATTAAATATTTATATTCTGCCTAGATAAAAGCAGACAGGAGTGAAGGTTGCTGTGGGCTGGAGTTATCGCCATCCCACGGTCCCCCGGCCCCCTCATTGTTTCGATTTAGCACAGTGCATGACGCTAAGTCATTTTCTGGAACAAATTACGTATCTAACTTGTGTCACAATGTATCAGTCACATTAGGGTGGATGATGGGAGTGAGCCACTTGGAGGAGGAGAAAAAGCTCCTGAAGTCAGGTCAGCAGCTCTCATCTTTAAACCAAGCAGAAAATTTAATTTAAACCCCTGATATGGGGTGAGGGGGAAGATGACTTTCATGTAACAAGAGAGGTCTCTCCTATCAGCAGTAGCCTGCTGCCTTTACTCCCACATGTGCATAAACATAGGGCAAATATCTGCTAATTAGCAAATTATTTTTCCCCTCTAAACTAAATCTCTATAAATGCTGATTTATTATTCATATATTAATTAATTATATTGACTGTATTGCTACTCTGTTGTGTTTCTCACTTAGTAACTGTTCTTTTCAATATTCTTGAAAAAAAAAATCATAATAAATAGTACACCAATATTCAGGCAGATATCAGAAACACAGTGGACATTATAAATTTATGTTATAGTGAAAAGCTCTCTAATCTTTTTTTGGCTGATTGCTCTTAAATTCAAAAAAAAAAAAAAGTGGTATTGACATCATGTACAGGTCCTTCTCAAAAAATTAGCATATTGTGATAAAGTTCATTATTTTCCATAATGTAATGATAAAAATTTAACTTTCATATATTTTAGATTCATTGCACACCAACTGAAATATTTCAGGTCTTTTATTGTTTTAATACTGATGATTTTGGCATACAGCTCATGAAAACCCAAAATTCCTATCTCAAAAAATTTGCATATTTCATCCGACCAATAAAAGAAAAGTGTTTTAATACAAAAAAAGTCAACCTTCAAATAATTATGTTCAGTTATGCACTCAATACTTGATCGGGAATCCTTTTGCAGAAATGACTGCTTCAATGCGGCGTGGCATGGAGGCAATCAGCCTGTGGCACTGCTGAGGTGTTATGGAGGCCCAGGATGCTTCGATAGCGGCCTTAAGCTCATCCAGAGTGTTGGGTCTTGCGTCTCTCAACTTTCTCTTCACAATATCCCACAGATTCTCTATGGGGTTCAGGTCAGGAGAGTTGGCAGGCCAATTGAGCACAGTAATACCATGGTCAGTAAACCATTTACCAGTGGTTTTGGCACTGTGAGCAGGTGCCAGGTCGTGCTGAAAAACGAAATCTTCATCTCCATAAAGCTTTTCAGCAGATGGAAGCATGAAGTGCTCCAAAACCTCCTGATAACTAGCTGCATTGACCCTACCCTTGATAAAACACAGTGGACCAACACCAGCAGCTGACATGGCACCCCAGACCATCACTGACTGTGGGTACTTGACACTGGACTTCAGGCATTTTGGCATTTCCTTCTTCCCAGTCTTCCTCCAGACTCTGGAACCTTGATTTCCGAATGACAAGCAAAATTAGCTTTCATCCGAAAAAAGTACTTTGGACCACTGAGCAACAGTCCAGTGCTGCTTCTCTGTAGCCCATTTCCTGCACACGCCTGTCCATGGTGGCTCTGGATGTTTCTACTCCAGACTCCGGTCACCTCTTCTCGTTGTACAGCATTTTTTGCCACACTTTTTCCTTCCCACAGACCTCCCACTGAGGTGCCTTGATAGAGCACTCTGGGAACAGCCTGTTCGTTCAGAAATGTCTTTCTGTGTCTTACCCTCTCGCTTGAGGGTGTCAATGATGGCCTTCTGGACAGCAGTCAGGTCAGCAGTCTTACCCATGATTGCGGTTTTGAGTAATGAACCAGGCTGGGAGTTTTTAAAAGCCTCAGGAATCTTTTGCAAGTGTTTAGAGTTAATTAGTTGATTCAGATGATTAGGTTAATAGCTCGTTTAGAGAACCTTTTCATGATATGCTAATTTTTTGAGACAGGGTTTTGGGTTTTCATGAGCTGTATGCCAAAATCATCAGTATTAAAACAATAAAAGACCTGAACTATTTCAGTTGGTGTGCAATGAATCTAAAATATATGAAAGTTTAATTTTTATCATTACATTATGGAAAATAATGAACTTTATCACAATATGCTAATTTTTTTTAGAAGGACCTGTATGAGTTTTTGGCATTTGAGAAAATGTTCAGTGAAAAAGGAGTTAGAACTATTTTCCTATAATATCAGATGAACAAAAGAAATGTCAATGTCAAGTGCAATAATAAGCAATGATGTCTTTTTATTTTTTGTTATATTGTAGCCCGGTCATGTAATGAGTTCTTGTTTTTTGATTTTATATTACTGTATGTAGGCAATATATTTTCACAATGCAATTGTTGTGTGTGCCACCTTTGAAAAGCATTAACAGTTTGGGTAAATAAACATAAATGCCATTTCAGATACAATTTGTTCCACAGTCTAAAGTGTTCAAAATGATTGAAGTGATTGGTTAAATCTAAGTATTTGACTTAAAAGACAACACAGTTACATTTAATAAGGTGGTTATAAAATCTGAGTTCACTGAAAATGGCCCAGGAGGCAAATATTGACCCTTAGTGGAAAAGTTAATTTCTGACCCTGCTCTTTTTACAGATATGCTTTGTAAAACTAAAAGTTGGCAGGTATACTCTATGAATTATGAAGGAAAATGTGCAAAAGACAAATGTCCTACATAATTACTTGCCTAATATGAGCTGGTCTGTAAGTGTGCCACTCCCTGCTTGTGCTTTACTGTCTCTAGTGTCTTTCAGGGACAGAAGAGTATTAATGGTGTCTGTCAGGCTCTTGGTCTGTGTAACTCGGGGTTCATTTTTCTCTCGTTTACCCACCTCCATCTTCCTCCGCTCCTCATCCTTCTCCCTTAAGCTAGCCCCTTAAATGCAGTTCCTGCACACTGGGAGCCATCATATCTACTTAAAACAAAGGGGATTCATCAGGCCTGTCTCCCCCTCACCACTGAACCGTTCCCGGAGACCAAATTACGGCCTGACTGGAGGTGCTGGAAATAAATGGGTCTGGATATAATGGTTGCAGCCCATGGGCAATATTCCTGTGAGAGAATTGATAGAGTAGGAAGAAATCGTTTTTACTGAATATTTCTCAGCTTGTACAGTGCTGAAATGTGCCCTCGTTTTGACAGTATTTTTCGCTCAGCATATCCTCTCTTTCTCCTCCTCTGTCGCTCCCTGTGTCCAAACCTTTACACCTTACTGTGGTACAGATGGTTTCATTTTATACAAGATAAAACTGTGTTTGGTGGAACTGATTAAACAGAGAACAACATCCCATATGCCATTTATTCCTATATAAAATTCATAGAGTGCGTTCTGATTGTTGATGGTATTTCACAGACATTAATACAATATTAATTGATAAAGTCCAGCCTGATCTTATTAGTATTCGTAGGTATTCATTCTCAAGCATTTTTGTATTCACTGACAACATCTGAAAAATGTATTTACATGCACAGTTTTATAAATTCAAAAACATCTTTATGAATCCTTTATATTATATTAATAATATGTTTCTATAATTACATTTAACCACATTTAATTACTATATAGACATTTTTGAGCCTCTAACCCCACCTCTACCCTAACCATAACCACATCTCGGTAGTATAAAACATAATAGGCAGATATATTTTATATTTTTATTAAAAATTATTATTTTTTTTTTACAATGGCAAACAAATGTATTTATTTTATAATGTTTAGGTGATGGGATCATTGTCACAAAATATAATAAAAAAACTAAAATAACAAATAACAGAACAGAATGAAAATAGGTAAATGTTAAATGCAATGGTAAGCCTATAGTATATTTAATAAATGAAAAGTCTTATTTAACAAAATAAATGTATATTTAATAAAAACAATGTCAGTGTACTCTCAGAAAAATTAGGGACAAAAGCTGTTACTGGGACAGAACCCTTTCAAAAAAAAAAAAAAAAAAAAAGGTACACCTTTGTACCTTATTTAACCCTAAAGGGTGCAGATTATTACCAGGTACATATTAGAACCTAAATGGTACATATAATTACCTTTTGAAAGGGTACCAGCACATTGACAGCTTTTGTCTGAGACTTTTTGCTAGAACCCCGCTTTGCATATGAAAACCTATGATTACTAATGAGATCATGTTGTAAAGTTACCATCTTACCATCACCCTCTAAGTTCTTGAGGATGCCGCCAGGGTTTATCATCATCCTCATTTTAATTTGCCCTGCTTTATGGCGTCCTGCTCCAGGAGGACATTTCTCCTTCACTTAATTCCCCCTCAGTAATTACTTGTAAACATTCAAGGATTTTTTAACACCCCCTTCAAGTGTGCACCAATCAAAAGCACCCGCGTGTGAAAATAAGGGACGCACGCTGAATTCTTGTAAAACTGATGAGTTAGACCGTCCCATCCTAAGTAATCACTCACCGGTTTCAGCTCATATACCCTTCTGATGAGAAATGAATGCTGTTAAGCAAAGCCATTGGGTTTAGCCCCGAGGCATGATAGGATGTGTGATGTTGCTTGCAGAGTTCATTCTCAAAAGAACCAAATCAATCTGCCCTGTCCCTAGTCCCATAACCTGGGTCTCTTTCCTCCTCCAACGCTGATGCGACTGTTATTTTGATAGCAACTGCATCTGAGCGCAGAGGCATTGTAATGTATGAGCTTGAATATGCCAGTGTTGGTCTTTAAAGAGCGTGTCACTAGTGATTTGACATTGGGTGGGTGCCTGTTTAACAAAACAACCTTAAACAAGCTTATCTTTATTCAGGGTTATTTGGTAAGGCACCTCATCAAGTTGGGTGAATTTGCATATTAATTGAATTTGCAGATGCTGCTTTAAGGTGACAGATTTCAGTGTGCTGTCTGCAGGCGACTCACCTGAACATAGCAGTCAAGGGCTTTTTTAACATGCAGGAAATTGCTTCAAGTTTAGGAGATATAACTTGTTTAAACCTACATACTAGCGTGGATCATTTTAGGAATGGGGAGAGAGAAAAATCAGCTTGTATATAATTTGGTCTTATTATCATCCCACAGGCATCCTGCAATACTTTTTTTTTCCTGTGGGTAGTTTTCTTTTCTTTTTTTCTGTAAATAAATCCAACATTTCACTGAGACCTTCATCAAGCATGTTTCATTCTTCAGAAATGCCCGTTGAAGGTTTGTGATTGAAAGAATGCATTATTCAATAACAATTTGCAAGCTATATGACAGTGATCACAATTTTTTTTTTTTACTGTGTTTACAGTTTACTGTGCACGACAGACCTGTCCATGACCATCTAGGAGTGAGTGTGAGAGATGTTTATTTCTCTTTTCTCCTATATTTTGAAATATATTTTCTCAACATAAGAACATTATCAGTAATGTTGAATTATTATTTTTTTGTTTGTTTTGTGTCGTGGTAGTATTTGGTAGTTTTTAGTTTAGTTTAGTTTAGTTTGAGGGATCCTTGTTATTGCATTAATTTTGTATTTATTTATACACAATATTAAGAAGAATCCTTCTTGTTTATCGCCATGTTATTTTCCTATTTGTTTCCTATAATTGTTTCTCAAGATGTTTCTCAAGAGACTTAAACCTTCAGATGTGCTGTCAGAGAGATTCAGAGTCTTTTTCTGTAGATATCCTGGCCAGCAGGTGAATTATTATTTGGTCATATCACCACTAACAATTTATTTCCCTATGGGCTGATTGTGGAGGAAGGTGTGAGTGTGTGTCAGTGTACCCATGTAAGTGTGTGAACGGTGGAGGGAAAGAATAGCAGGATGATGAAAGGGTTTCTGTGGGTGATGAAGTCTCTCTGTCTAAGGCGATTGACCACTCCAGTCTCACCCTGCTACTGTCTGCCTGTCTAATGCACCCTCTCCCAGAATGCACCAGGATAATGAGTGAGAAGAGAAATGTCTGACAATAGCCCACTCTCTCTCTCTCATTATCCTCCATGTCTCGGTCCAACCCTCTGGGAAAGAGAATATTCCAGCCCGAAATGCTGCTTTCCTTTTGAGAAGATGTCCGGAGTGTAGACGTGCCATTCTCTCCTACTTTTTTCAGACAGCAAGCTTCAGGACAGAATCACAGGAAGAAAGTGTTTGTGTGTGTGCGTGTGTGTGTGTGCGAGAGGCTTTTCTTTAGCTCTGGAAGGAAAGGCAGGCACGTGACCGAATACAGGGAAAGCGCTCATACTGCAGATGCAATTAGGCTAAATGGGATTGGGCCTATCACATTTCTGCCGGACATGGCCCAGAGCCACCTGGGAGAAAGAATAGTGGGGGGTACGGCTTGCAGAAGGAAATGAGGAAGTGTAGAGGAAGCATCTCAACTGAACTCTGGGAACTGATGGAAACTCTACACTTACACTGTGATAGTTTCAATGATAGTAGCCAAGACAGTAAAGAAGCAGCCTAAAATCAGTGTCTTAAGGGACGACTTTTCTATCCAGCATGTGAAATCCCAGTGGGACAGTTTGTACTCAGTTATATGTTAAGGTCAGTGGTTTTCAGTCAAAGAGCCCAGATGTAGGTCATAATGCTAAATGCAACACTAAAAATAATTAAAGTGCAAATAATAAATAAAATTAAATAAATTATTTTGTTATTGACATAAAGAGTTTTGAGTTAACTTTGCATAAATTCATGTGACTTGATGTCAGCAGACTTCAGAACAGATTGCATCATGTTCTTATTCAACAAAGACCTTGAACAAAACTAAGCAAAATAACGGATATAACCCATACTAAATTACACAAGGGTTCATATTGTTTTCTGCAATGAATTATTGCCTGTAAGGGGCACAAAACTATAAAATTAATGTTTATATGGTACGCAAGCCTTCCTTGTTCCTTAAATATCACCTTTGTCTCAGATACTTCTCCTAAACAATTCCTTTTGAGAGATAGAAACAGTTAAAAAAGTGAATACTAACAGTACTCAAAGCAAGACATCTTACCGTATTTTCCAGAAAAATATCTATATTCTGACTATAAGTCACACCAGTGACAAAACAATCACAGATAAGTCGCAGCAGTGTATAAATTACACTTTATTTTTAATGGTTTAAATTTAACAGTATTTGTCATGTGTTCCTGTTTGTCCTTACTTGGTCTTTCCAGTTTCTTTTTCCATTATTAGTAATCACCTGTTCCTTGTTATTAGTTATCCTTCTTACCTGTCTGCCCCTCGTTATCTGTCCTATTTGAGATCGAGCCCGTTCTGTTCTCCTTTGTCTGGTACTGTTAAACGTGCAGTATGGAATTTTTGGCCACCAGGGGTCACTCAATCAAAATAATAACATAAGACGTACTTTGATGATGTCGGGAAAGAGCGTAGGCTCATGGGAGTTGTTGTTCATTGGAACAAGCGCTCTGTCGCTCCCCACATTCCTCACTCATTTTAACTGAGGCCGGCGACACACTGGATGCGTGGCGCAAGCGTCTCAGCTGCGTGGCGTGTCAGTTTTTGGCTCCCATGTTAATAGGTTAGAGCTTGCAGACTGCCTGCGTGAGACGCGCGTCTCAGGCGCGGCTCGAGCTGCGCGGAAAACGCGTGCTTGCTATAAATAGAACCGACGCCTATTTTTAACGCGACACGCGCTCGTGTTGGAAGCGTTTCCAGGCAAATATAATAGGAAAATATGTTTATGTAATTGTATATGAACAATTAATTGTAAAAATATGTATATGTAATTTTGTACACAAATACATATTAATTCATGACATTTTGATGTTTGAAAGTCTATAGGTTGACATAAATTCAGATATAAATGTAATTTAAAAAATAAATAAATAATTATCGATTTTCAAATATTGCACCTGTCAAACATAGTCTATTTTGCCGTCAATACTGTTGACGGTGTCCTTTGTCAGTAGGCTTTATATTTATGTTCAACATGAAGTATAGATATTGTTGTCATGAAGACAAGAGCCTGGTCTGTCAGCGGTCTCCCTTCACCTACAGTAGCAGCAGCCTAGTATTTTGACAATCACGTCTTTTCGAACGGAGAGATATATGAATTATCAGACCCCTATCAAATCAATATTCCATCTAGCTAGTAGTAATATATGTTAAAAAAAACTCGGTTGCCTTTCGTTAATAATTATAATTACGTTTATACTATGATATCGAACAAGATAGTGAACTGCATTTGAAGCTACTTTATCCAGCTAGATATAGAACACATGTAGATTTACATTATACTCTACATGAGAGCTAGTCCGTCTGCGTTTTACACAATACATCATCGTTTCACAAAATATACAGATAGATATAGTTAGCTGAATGGATGCATACCTGTTTATTAGAATGCAAGAATCTCTCTGTAGTTTCAGCTTGTCACGAAGCTCTCTCTATCTTGGAAATGCAACTCCAATATTTACCTGTGTCTTGTTTCTTCTCTTGTCCCAAAACCTTCTCAGGTCATTTATTTCACCCGTACGTTTACGATTCACAGATAGTGCAGGCAAAGCATAATCATGATCCATAACTAAGTCATTGATTGAGGTATAAATACGAATATAAACAATATAAATATAAAAAATAATAGTCTCGATCAAGGCTAGCTACTACTTTTTCTTCTTCTACTTTTTTTCTTCTTTTTCTTTTCTTCTTTCTTCTTCGTCTCGTCTTTGCTTCTGTTCACCTTTGTATTTGGCAGCTCCGCCGGGTTCCGCAGGAAGTTAGATAAACTAGAGGGGTCAAAGTTTATATGACGCCATAGACGGGCGACAAAACGGAAATAAAGAAACGTGCCGTGTCTTCTAATTAAACTATAATTTTCTCTGGATTTGAAAGTTTGTGGAAACCTTCGGGATAACGTAAGTACACAACTAAAAAATATATATAACATAGATATAGTGATTTCTGCTATTTTTAAAGCAGAAAAATTACATATTGCGCCTTTAATGTCAACCATGCTACGTGTGTTTTTCTGTTTCCTTTTGATTATTAAATTAGCAAAATTCTCCTCACAGCAGCAGTTCCATGACAGAATTCCAGACCCAGATAAAGTGAGTGGTGCCTTTCCTCCCCATGTTTCTTTTGCGTTTTTTTTAAAGTTTCTTGTTTCTCTGTTTTCCCTGGCGGCAATGGAAACTGATGCACTATTTACGGCCCTAGCTCGGCCCGAGCCGGCTAAGGCCACGGAGTATCCGCCATGGCCCCCTGAGCTACCAGCTCCACCATGGCAACCCCAACTGTCAGCTCCGCCATGGCTTCCCAAACTCCCTGATCCGCCATGGCAACCTGAACTGTCTGCTCCGCCATGGCCCCCTGAACTTCTTGGGTCCACCATGGCCCCCTGAGCTACCAGCTCTGCCACATATGTTAAAAAAAACTCGGTTGCCTTTCGTTAATAATTATAATTACGTTTATACTATGATATCGAACAAGATAGTGAACTGCATTTGAAGCTACTTTATCCAGCTAGATATAGAACACATGTAGATTTACATTATACTCTACATGAGAGCTAGTCCGTCTGCGTTTTACACAATACATCATCGTTTCACAAAATATACAGATAGATATAGTTAGCTGAATGGATGCATACCTGTTTATTAGAATGCAAGAATCTCTCTGTAGTTTCAGCTTGTCACGAAGCTCTCTCTATCTTGGAAATGCAACTCCAATATTTACCTGTGTCTTGTTTCTTCTCTTGTCCCAAAACCTTCTCAGGTCATTTATTTCACCCGTACGTTTACGATTCACAGATAGTGCAGGCAAAGCATAATCATGATCCATAACTAAGTCATTGATTGAGGTATAAATACGAATATAAACAATATAAATATAAAAAATAATAGTCTCGATCAAGGCTAGCTACTACTTTTTCTTCTTCTACTTTTTTTCTTCTTTTTCTTTTCTTCTTTCTTCTTCGTCTCGTCTTTGCTTCTGTTCACCTTTGTATTTGGCAGCTCCGCCGGGTTCCGCAGGAAGTTAGATAAACTAGAGGGGTCAAAGTTTATATGACGCCATAGACGGGCGACGTAAGTCAGCTCCGCCATGGCTTCCCAAACTCCCTGATCCGCCATGGCAACCTGAACTGTCTGCTCCGCCATGGCCCCCTGAACTTCTTGGGTCCACCATGGCCCCCTGAGCTACCAGCTCTGCCATGGCTTCCCGAACTCCCTGATCCGCCATGGCAACCTGAACTGTCTCCTCCGCCATGGCTCCCGATCTCCCTGCTCTGCCATTGGTCCCCTGAGCTACCAGCTCTGCTATGACAACCCAAACTGTCTGCTCCGCCATAGCTCCCTGAACTCCCTGATTCGCCATGGTCCCTGAGCTACCAGATCTGCCATGGCAACCCGAACTGTCTGCTCCTCCATGGCTCCCTGAACTACCTGATTCGCCATGGCCCCCTGAGCTACCAGCTCTGCCATGGCAACCCGAACTGTCTGCTCCTCCATGGCTCCCTGAACTACCTGATTCGCCATGGCCCCCTGAGCTACCAGCTATGCCATGGCAACCCGAACTGTCTGCTCCTCCATGGCTCCCTGGACTCCCTGAACTGCCATGGCAACCCGAACTGTCTGCTCTGCCATGGCCCCCTGAACTCCCAGATCCGCCATGTAGGCTCTCCTGATCTCCACCCTATTCCTGTCCTGCACCAGCCTCTAGGGCCCCCCATCCCCCCAATGGTACTGTTATAGTGGTTACGTGTGTGTTCCTGTTTAGTTCCTGTTTGTCCTTCTTTGGTCCTTCCAGATCCTTTTTCGATTCTTAATTCACCTGTTCCTTGTTATTAGTTATCCTCCTCACCTGCCCTATTTGAGTTAGAGCCCATTATGTTCTCCCTTGTGTGGAATTGTTCATTTCAACCATGCTAAAATTGTTTTTCTGTTGCCTTTTGATTATTAAATTAGTAACATTTTCCTACATCTCCTCGCTCCTTTGCTTCGCACTCCTGCACAGAAGCAGTTCTGTGACAGTATTAACAGCTGTGATATATTCACCAAAATATGGTAACTAGCTGAACCAAAAAAATTATTCTTTCACTGGAAAGGTCTATTTGCTGGTAAAAATCATAGATGTCCTTCATCAGTAAACCAGCACTAACCCACACAATCCAACCTAGAGCAGTATGGAAATACAAGCTGGTCTTCTCAGCAGAGACAGTAGGAGTGGATCTATCAAATTATGTGGATAGAAAATAGCTCAGATCATTTGATTTTGGAGAAATTTGGTAAGAAATATGAGTTCATATTAAAACTTTGAAGACTTTAGTGTCTTAGCAAATCTAAGCACATTGATGAGATCTTTTCCAAAATTCTAGAGGAGAACGATGCAAGATCACTGGTGTTGTTTGTCAGGAAGAAAGGAAGCAGGACATGTCTCTATTTGCTCTCAAATTAACCTCATTGCTATCTAGGAGAAACAACCCAGTAAAGAGATTTTAGTATAGGAGTGGAGAAGTTACCCTAAGTTCATTTTGCTGTGATGAAAAGGTCACTGGTCTGTTGTGCCCTGTAGGATAACATTGCCACAAAGCATTTCTTGACAAAAATGAAGGAAAACAGTGAAATTAGCTGGAGGAATTCCAGCCACCATGTCAAAAGACTGGGGATGAAAAACATACACCTGTTTTATTGCCTCGATTTACGATTGATATGATATTGAGTCAACAAGATCGTGGAACTGTTTTAGTTCAGTGCAGGATGTGAGGTGACATTTATTTGTGTTTAGAAATAGAGCTGATATGAGGTATTTTTCTTCTTTTGATAAATGTCAACATAAACGATGCAATTGGAGAAGAGGCTGACTTGTTCACACTATAAGATTTTCATCAGAAAGTGTCACACATCCTTTTTCATACCTGAAGTCATGGAAAGAGAAAAAAATTTGCATGGCAAGGTTGCTGAAACAGAACTAATGGTTGTTTGAAATGGCTTCTCTTAAGATTACCCTAACTACCCAACTGTGATGTCCTGTCTTTTAATGTATTTTACCCTATTTCATACATTGTAGGACTACCATAGACAGGTGTTATCTTGACTTAGTGCTTTATTAAGATTGTTGACCCAAAAATAAAAATGGTTATTTGCTCACCCTGATCTCCACAGCTGAAGTAAACATCAGAGATGCTTTGCCACAAGCTGCAACTGTAACTATACTAACTATGGTGATGTAGATCTTCTTCCGAGATGGTATTCCTTGGAGCATCCACATTATTGGAACCCTTGCGCATCATCAGCAGGGATTTCAGGCTCTCAGGTGTTCCGCCCCTTGACCTGAACACCTCACCTGAGTGTGGCAGCAAAGACTGACTAGCCTTCACCTGCAGAAGGGTTCCAACGGTGGGCTCTCTTCAGCCACAGCCATCTTGAGCTGGATACCTGGTGGCTTTCTTCAGCTGTTTAGACTCCAGGCCCACCCGCTGGAGGAAATAGCGCACCAATTTTTCACCCGAACCCGCGGCAGCCGACTTCGATAGGCTAGCTGGTTGCATGCCACCCTTTTACAGCACCTTCGTCAACCAGGTCCTGGTACTTAGCTTTTTTCAGTTGGTAGGACGTGGCTAATCTCTCTTCTCAGGGCACCGTAATCTCAGCAACTATGATGGTTTTTGTGCTCCTGGATAGCAGGACCATATCTGGTCGGAGGGAGGTTTCTGCCAAGTCCTGTGGGAAGACAAGCTTCTTCTTCAGGTCCACTCTCAACTCCCAGTCAGAGGCTTGTTGCAAGGAAGAGGGTGGGTTCTTGGACACATTGCCGGTCATGTGAGCCTTGTCTTCTTCCCTCACAAAGGTTATGGTATCCGGTGGATGGACCTGCTTGTTATTGGCTTTGACTTGCTGCTGTTCCACCCATTTTGCGATTTCTGTGAGGACCTTGTCGTGCCTCTATCTGTACCGCCCTTTTGTCAATGCCTTTGGACAACTAGTCAAGATGTCGTTCAGTGTACAGGAGACTGCTCCACATTCATTGCATGATCTTTATAATATTTTAATGGCTTTGTGTGAGGAACAAATTAAATGTAAGTTGTTATTCACATAAAAATCTTTATGATGCTTTTTGTGCTTGGGTCACAATATGCTGTAGCCGTATGGCTTAGTGATAAAAAATGTTTTTTTTATCCATTTTACAGGATCTATAATATAATATAATATAATATAATATAATATAATATAATATAATATAATATAATATAATATAATATAATATAATATAATATAATATAATATAATATAATATAATATAATATAGAAATGGTAACATTATTTCATTTTATTTGGTGATATAAAGAAATCGTCTTTTTACATTTGTTGATTGTTACCACACTATACAGGTCTATAATATGACAAAATTTACTACTATTTGAAAAGAAAAGAAAACTGTTGTTGCCTTGACAAGAATTGTTTGGCTGTTCATGGCACTTTCCATTTAATCAACATACAAATTCAAATCAGTAAAATCATTCTGTGTTGCTCAAGGCCGATTATTAAAGCATAAGGAACCATGATTCCTTGGTTTCTGAACTATTCCTTTATTATAGAAACTTATCAGTCATATAAGCCGGCATGATTGCGCTACAGTTCAGCTTCGGTGTAAATGTGAACATCAGACTCTACTGTTGTAATAGCATTTCTGGGATGTGTGTGAATTCATCCAATTGCCGGGTTGTGTATCTGAATAGCATGGTCACACATGCTCCCACGCTCACACATATATCTGTCAGAAGAGAGGCCCATGTTTCCCAGCTCACCTCCATGCTTCCTAGGCAGCTGTATTGAGACAGGATCCTTTAGTCTGCTAGTTTTTAGCCACCCCCACGAGTAAATACTGGCCTCCTACAGCTGTTCAAATGCTGCCTGACTTCCCTATGTGTTTAGGAACAAGAGTCACCTCTCAGTGATCTAAAACAAGGACGTGGCCATGGGAAAGGATCACTGGCACCACAGAATTTCACTCTACGCACACACACAACCACACAGATACAGTTTCTGCTGCTTATTTTTTCAAACGTTAGCAAAAAAGGGATGGGGCATCAGTCTAAATACCACCTTCACAGTGAGGTATGATGAAATATATTGCATTAATGCTATCACTCTTTTCCATTCTTTTGTCATTATCTCCGCACTGGACTGTGGGTAATTAAATATCTCAGCAGCCTGAGAGGGTCTCATCCCTTGCGGTGGGCAGATGATTTAAAACAGCACACTGGGATGTGGGAAAGAGAGCGTGAACTTGAGGGGGCCGCCACTTTGTCACACAGAGCAAATAAATGGCTGGGAGTGCACTTGAATGTTCCTTAATGATGAGGAATTTTAAAAAGCCAGAGCGGACCACACTGCAGAGACAATAATTTTTCTGCGCAGGGAGACCGGTGAACTGGGCTACGGCGGACTGAGGTGTAATATGGCCCATTAATCATTGAATCCGCTGACGGCATGACAAATGGCCGTGTCCCTGCTCTCCCCCCGTTGACTTACAGCAAACCGCTGCACCTAAACTCAGCACGACTATCCAAACTTCCCTTGCAGGGATTCTGGCACCTCTGCATTCAGTTATCTGTTTGCTTGATTTTCATGCTGTAGCTAATATAGCACTCCTTGTAGTCATTATCCATTGGTTTGATTCATAATCATAATAAGTTGTATTTTTATAAATTATTATTATTTTTAAACCCTTTAGTGTCTTTTCTAAAAGATGTGCATTTGGGAGTCATGACAGGTCAGTATGGATTTAATCACAACTTTAAAAGCATCCTGTTGTTTCATCATAAATAAGCGGCCCCCGTGGTGTGCTAAAATTGACATTGCAATATTTTGTGATAAATATTGCAATATGAAAAAATACAGGAATTTTCTCAAGATGACTTGAAGAGTAAGAGTTAGAAAGAGCTAATCACTCTAGAATGAATGGGTGATTTTGTTGTGGAGTGGATTTGTGTAGAAAAAAATAATAATTTTAAGAAATCTGAATGTCTTTTTATTCTGAATACATTTATTATGATTGATTGTCTGAACCATCATTATACTGTAGAAAAATTTAGGGAAAACAACTATATATATATTTTTATAAGAAGCAACTCAAACCTCTTCCAAACTTAGAACAATTATAGTTAAAAACAACAACTCTCTTATTTCACTTGAGTTTTCATAGACCACATTACACTGTTTTTGACCAATTCAGTATGACTATAATATAAAGGTTTTTACAGTGATTATTAATAATTAAAAAAATATTTAAAATAAGTAATATATTACAAAATTAATGTACAATAAAAAATCTAATATTTATTCAAAATAATAAAAAATGTTATAGAACAAGGCAAAATTTCAGTAGTAATATTTATATCTCAATTTCTTCATTTTTTAACCCATTAATGATCTAGGTTTTATTTTGGGCCATTAAATTAATATATGTGCTGTCAGTGTTAGTGTGAAGCGCAGCACTATGTTCATTTACACATGTGCAGCTTATGAAAAGGTGTCTCAGTGTCTAGAACAGCTCTGTATCATGCACTGCACATCCGCATAGCACATTTGTTTGATGCATCCATTAGAAGTGTAGTTAGTTAAGCAAGGGGTGTGAGAATGCCAATCTGTGAGGTTTTCTACAGCAGCAAACAGGAGGCTGTGTGAAGAAAAGCGTCAGTGTGCAGCATTGTCAGCTGGACTGAACACAGCCGGTGACGTTTCTGTGGTAAGCCGCAGCTTTGGGCAGCAGGACAGAGTGCACTGTGGGAAGACTGAGGGGGCTAAGAACACCTGCACATTTCCAAATGAGCCATTCAGCCTTTGGGCCAAAATGATGTTTTGAGTTGTTTCTCTTTTATTTCCATCAGCAACGTAAGAATCAAAATATTTACTACAGCTCTCCAGAAATAGACTTTTGGTTTAGCCAGCCCTCCAGGTATTTAAATTGGACGATGATGAAATATTTGTCCTTGGCAGAAATGCTAACAAATGACAGAAGTGGATTTTCCTTGTTTTCCCATATATATATATATATATATATATATTTAAAAAAATGCAGACTTGGTGAGCATAAGTGACTTTTCAAAAACATGAAACAGAATGTAATGTATATATTATTGTTTTTCTAAGATAATAATTTTTTTCTAAGATAATAATTTACTGAATAACTATAGTTGTATGTTTTAATACTGTAATTTTCAGTTATTAAGATCAGCCAGTGATAGTTTGTCCTTTTTGACCTGTTCTCTCAGCACCTGGGGAAATGAGTTTATCCGCCGGTTTGATTCCACCCGTCTACTTGCTAAGCCAAGTTGTCATCATCTTTTTATATTAAAAATCTCTTCTTTAGTGTCTCACTTTTCTAAAAGATGTGCATTTGTGAGTCATGACAGGTCAGTATGGATTTAATCGCTACTTTAAAAGCGCCCTGTTGTTTCATCATAAATAAGCGTCCCCAGTGGTGTGCTACAATAAAGCACAGTTTAAACGCTTTCATTCTTAATGCGCTCTTCCTCTCCACAGATCCCAAACTTAAATAATGGACCCCTTTTTGTAAGTCAAACGGTAGGTTGTGAGTCAAACGAGATGAATTCTAATAGCTCCCCTACCACACACACACATACACACACAAGCGCACTATTCCCTCAACTTGTGCAAGGTACACTGAAGGCAGTGAGTTTGAAGGAGCCAGAGCTATGCTTCATTTTGGGGTAATGACAGTCCCTGCAGATCTATGCAAATGCCAGCTGCCGCATTGGCTGTTGTAAAAGATGGCAGCAATTAGGCCTTGCTCTTAAAACAAGGTGAGTCAGGACCTTTTAATGGTGCGCTGTTCCACGGCTCCCACACATGTGGCGGCTCATGTTCCTGTGCCAGAGGAAGCCACGGCCAGCATATGAACGTGCGACTCAGGAGGTCTTTGTGTGGGTTTAACATGATTTATGATGTGTACAGTTATTGTTGAAATTCAAGATTGTCGTCAATAATATGTTTTTACATTTATTCTTAAATCGACTTATCGTTTGTTTGTCGAGCTACTAGTCAAATAATCTGTTTTAAAGGGACATTTCACCCAAAAATGACAACTCCGTTATTGTTAGTTATCCATCCATCCGTTTTGTATAGACAAATTTCTAAAGTTTCCTTGGCTAAATTCATTATCCTTTCATACTGTAAATCTATATTCTCATGTACAAAAACTATGTTTTGCCACTCCTAAGTCGGTTTTGACAAGTTGCTTCTCTTTTTCCCCCTCAACTTTCCTATTTTTGGGTCCCTGGTGTTTCAGACCTTGATGGAAGTACAACAAATAATTGGTATTTAGACTACAGTTTATTTTTCATGGTTCTTGAGTCTTTGGCCTTGAGTGGTTTGCAGTGAAAATGATCCTGTAGGGCATTTGTGTGCATATATACAAGTCCTGAAGCTTTGGCCATGGAATACATTTGTAGTTTTTCTGTAGGAGTATGTGGAAGTAATATGACTTACAGAATCAGGAATTAAACTGAACGAACAACAGCATTAATATAATAGGTTAATGTGCCTTTTACAATATGAAAAGTAACAAACAGATTAATCTTTTAGTTTACAGGAACTAAATAAACTGCTATTAATTCTGTTAATGTCTTTTTTTCTTCAGGTTTTTGGACAGAAGATTAACTCCATGATTGAAGCCAAATGGCTTTATCCAGGCTGTCTGGTCTGGTCCTGACCAGACAGAAATTCCAAGCCAAAAGAGTCATGTCTCTCAATAAACCATGTGCTTCAACATTTCCAGTCCAAATACATAATTTGGTGTTTTTGAGTGTTTGCATCCAGGTAAAATGGAGCAGAAAGACACCTGTTTTGTGGTCCTTTTATGGCTTATTGAAGCTCTGCAGGCAAATTTCAGCAAAATGCCTAAAACCATAAAATAAAATTCCTTTATGAATTAGAATTGAAATATTTAAGACCGAGTGCACAATATGTATTTTGTATATAATATACAAATATAGAAGATGTACTGTAGGCCATATTTTACAGAGAGTACATGCTGCTTAAATGTGTTTCAATAAAGATTATTTATTTACACAACTCACTAAGACAATTCATGATAATGTATTGGCTCCACTGCCCATCTTTCAAACATCCCATACATATTGCCAGTCAAAAGTTTGGAATTTTTCTTCTGCTCACCAAGTTTGCATTTAAAAACACAGTTGAAATGGTAATATTGTGAAATATTATTACAATTTAATTCATACTGTTTTTTTAAACTGTAATTTAAATTGGAACTTATTCCTGTGATGGCAAAAGCTGATTTTCCATCATCCATTGTTGCAGTCTTCAGTGTCATGAGTGCTGTATATTGTGTTGAGCTCTGACATGGCAAATATTTACATCTATTTGTTGTGCATTACTGCATCAAATGTACAGGTCATCGCTGTATCTCAAAGGGACATTCAAGATTTGAATTAGCAATGCTGGGATTACAGGAGAGCTTTAGGGGGCTGGCGGAGAGCTGCTTTTGTAGGGCTCAGTCTCTAAGCTGGGGAATTTAAACACGAATACATTATAGGCTTAAGATATATGCCTGCATGGGCATACAGTATATGTGATGCATATGTTATCAGCATTGGAAGAAAAAAAGATACAAGATTCAAGATTTTTATTCGTCACATACACGATAATATAGAGCATATATAACCAGCAGTGAAATGTGAGTCAGATCCGCTCCATGGACAGTGGACAATTATTAAGGAATACAACACAGATGAAAATATACATAAATATAGGTATATTTTACATATACATATACATTTACATAATATGACTGCATGTTCAAAAGTCTGAGGTTGTAAAATATTTATGTTTTTGAAAGTTCTCCAGGTTTGCATTTAATCAAATGTACCTATGTATCTTTTTATTTAAATGATTAAAAAAAATCCCTGATTTTCAATGATTTTCAACCTTTTGACCCCAATGTATGTTGTCTATAATACCAGGTATACAAAAACTTTTTACATGTTTCGTGCAATTGATAGGACTGAATGTTTGCAGTGAACAAGGCCATGTGTCTGAGGATGACCTTGCTCATGTATGTGTGTGCATGTGCTTAAAATGCCTGCAATGATAAACAAACATTCATCTTCAGTTCACGGCCGCTATCAAATGCTACTCCTGCTCATGATGTGTGAGCCAGGTCACTAAAGCCATGTCTGTTTCACATCAGAAATAAAAAATTAAAACAGCAACAACAAAAAGAATTACAAGCACCTTGCCCTCACGACAGAGCAAATGCACATGCCCAGTATAGATTAAACCCCGAGCTGTCAGAGCTAATTGAAAGTAATAGAGCCTGCAGTCATTGGATTAGTGCGTCAGACATTGATACTGTCGGGCTAGAAACAGTTGGTCCAGAGACTGAATGATATTAGAATTAGCAGGGGCTGTTTCCAAATGCGGACTGTGAAAGGCTTTGGGCATTTTGCTTTAGGATTTTCAAAGGTGTGAATCATGTTTCATGATGGATCAGAATTTTGTCCTCCGGAGAGGAAATGCATAATACAAAGAGGCCTTAGGATGAGTGGTGCCCTAATAATTTTCTTATTTTTTTTATATACATAGGATCTTGAAAAAGTTACTCATGGACAACTTTTCCTCAAGAAATATTGCATTCATAAATAATGATAATAATAATAATAAAGTTGCTACATTATCTTCAGGAAATATTACAATTGCTTGTTGCTATTGCTAGAATATGCAAATTTGATAATAAAGCATTTACTTTTTGCTGTAGAATGCATAATTAACATGTCTTATGATTTTTATTATTCATGTTTTTTTATGAATAGTTAACAGGATATTATACATAAGATTCTCTCAACATTGTGTTCCAAAAAACAAATCATAAAATTTTTGCTGTAGAATGAATCATTAACAAATCTTAGGGTTTTATTTTTTTTATGAATAGTTAACCTATGGAGCCCCGCACATGACATGCAAGAAAAAATGAATAAATTGTGCGTACGATTCACTAGTTCAAACTAGTAAATCTTGCACACAATTTATAAATCTAATGAACAAAATTGGAAATTGTGCAAAAGGGTTGAGCCTACTATTTTTCCTGCATGTCATGTGCGGGGCTCCGTATTAACGGGATAATGTACCTTAAATTCTCCTTGATGTAAAATGACACCCTGATGTTGTAGCAAACCCATACAACTGACTGACTTTTGTGTACCAAAAATAATAAAAATAAAGGAATTTTTGAAGAATATCCAGGCAGTTATTTTTCTACATAATAAAATTTTATAAAAAGCAGGGCTGCCAAGCTCCAAAATAACAAAAGTAGCACCATGTAGTTGCTGCAGCTTCTGAACTCATATGATATATTTTTTATATACTGGAGCATTTCCTCCAGTAAACTATTAACAGCTGCAACTGAATCATTGATTTAGCACTTGATATTTGCACTTATCATTCAGACCAATTTTATGAACTGAATCCAAAGATTGATTAAAGTATTTCAATTTATTTATTTATGTATTTATTTGTTTATTATTTTTTTTTACAAATCAGATGTAAAATTATAGTGCAAGAGTCATATTGACCACGTTTTATTTTTATATTCAGTTTTAATTTTGATTAAAAAATGTAGAATTTTGAGCTTTTAAAAACAAAATGTAAATATAAAACTTTGTGGGAAGATTTGCATAACAACGCCCAAATGTATAAGTAATGAAAGAAGGTGTAACTTTTGTTCTCGTTGTAGTATTGTTGCCGCCACCGCCGCCGTCATGTTGTGAAGACGCTGACCATTTCTCAAACGGAAGGCTGCATCCTCCGGAGGTCACATTTTCAGGCTGCATACATCATCAAGCCTAGTTTATTTCAGTTAACTGAGCATTACATTCACGAGGCGTTAACATATTACAACAATTTACACTTAACTAAGAATAATGGTCAAATTCATAACTGTTAATATTCTAAAATAAGATCTTCCTCATGACGTATACAGCCTACAAATGCGACGAGGATGCAGCCTTCTGTTTGAGAAACAGCCCCAGTGTGTTTTGTTGTAAAAGCAAAGCTATTGTACTTTGTTTGGCCTTCCAAAAGAGGACACAACTAGAAATCAGTGGTTAAGTTTTATTTGCAACACTGTTCCATAACAGCTCAACCCAAATATTCGAGTGTGTGCAGCGCTTTTTAGAGAGGAAAGTTTCCCAAACCCGGTAAGTGGTGTAACATTTTGGTCACACGGCTAAGGAATTCGGCCAATCAGAACACACTAGATAGCTGGCCAATCAGAGCATAGCGCACTTTTCAGAACAATAACTTTGTGAAATTTGGCGCTTTTCAGAAAGGCGGGGCATAGCAACAATAATGTAGAGTGTGTGGAAAATAATTTATTTTTTGAATCTTCAACCACGTAAACATATTGCATTACACCAAATGCACAAAATAATGTTCTTTTTCGCAACGTCATGACCGCTTTAAGTAAATCATGACATGATCTGTTTAAATATTCCATGAATTTAATGGTTTTGGCTCAACCAAGCCTTTGTTTAATTAAAAGAATAGAAAGTATGACTAAAGCTCTAAAACTAAGTTTTGTTGGTTATTTTTCTATTTTGTTTTTTTGTTGTTGTTCATTTGCATTTAGCAGTTCAGTGTTGATGCACCCACTGCCCACGTCTTTTGGTTAGTCATCCATTCTTCCTCGAATTCCTCACATATATCTAAAAAAAAAAACTGCAAATGGTTCATTTAGTCTACATCTGGACCCTTACTTTCAAGTTTTTCCTTTTCCTTTTTTTTTTGGTGCTATAAGTGCAATAACAGATTTACCAGAATATGATCATCTGATCTGTAATGTGTGAAACTGACATTTTACAATAAACCTCCACTCTGAAGAAGCTGAAAACTGATACAACCATCTGTTTTCAAGTTTGATAGCCTTATATCATAAATTAGTCTTCGAGGGCAAGAGAGGAGAATGCTTCACGACAAGAAAGAAAAATGAAATTTGGCCTTAATACAGTAATAAAGTGACAAATTATGTCTCATTTTCTTCAGGCGACTTTGCTTGAGGAAGTATTTGAAAGACCCATGGGAGCAGCCAGTCATCCATCACAGGCCAGTGTTGAGTCCAGCGCCGCGGCCCTGAGGACCAGCCTGCCCACAGCAGCAAAGCAGCTAATAGCGACACAAAACCCTGGGGAGGAGACCAAGCAGTCGCCTGCTATGAAAACAGAGCAGTGGAGGGGATCAAGGTTTTTTTTGTCCCCTGTGTTTTTCAGGCTATTATTTATTCTGCCTGTGCGGGTGAAATATCAGCGTCCTTGGCTTTCTCCCTTCCGCAATTGACAGATCTCATTATGAGATAAAAATGAGAAAGATAGCTCATGATGCTTCAGAGAAATGTAAAACCATTAGCAGGTCATTGTCATAGTTATAATGTGTCCTTTTAAGCAGCTTAGTGAACTGGTGGTGAAGTGTGATATCGGGATTAACCTATGAGGGAGTTTTGCTGCGCCGTTCAGCTGCTGTTGATGAAACTGCGACATGCGCTTTCAGGGCTCCGCGGAGAAATGGCAGTTCTGCAGGCGACAGAAAGAAATGGGGATGTTTGTGATGGGAAAGAAGAAAGTCAACTGCAATGGGTTAAAGTCTTATTTTCTTGCATTTTACGTTTCAAATGAATGCATTCTTTACCTTTTATCCACAGGCCTGGTGGAGAGTTCAAAAACTATTGGGTTAAATGACTTGAAAAAGAAATAACAACAAATCTTTGCACCATTTTGCTTAAGTGTCCTATCCATTACAGCAATCTGATGCATCTGAATCATTGAGTCAGGCACTTTTATTTTCATCAACTTTATTTGTGAATTAATCATTCTGACCAATATTCTGAACTGTGTCCACCAGTTTGTTCAATTTATTCACAAATCAGACATAAAATTATAGTGCAGGAGGCATATTGATCACTTTAATAGTGTTTTTTTTCTCTCTCTCGACTGCCCCAGTCCTCATTCACTTTCATTATTTTATTAATATTTATACACTGTTTATTTTTATATTTTCAGTTTGTAATATTAATTTTTATTTTTTTAATCAGTTTTAGTTTTGCTGGCATTACTGAAGTTGAGAAGTGAGCTCTCAGGGTTCTGCAGAGAAATGGGCCACCGAAAGAAATGAGGCTATTTGTGACAAGAAAGAACAAGAGAGAAAGTCTTATTATCTTTCGCTGTCTGTTGGTAAATTTTAGCATTCTTTACCTGTTATGTGCAGGCCTCGTGGGGAGTTCCAAAAATATTGGGTAAATTGTCTTTGATAACAAATGTTTTGCACCATTTTGTATTGGTGTCATAAAGAAAATCAAATGTAATTAATGCAATATACTCTAACTTTGCAGCATTTTAATGCAAAGTCTTGGTTTCATAATCACTGAAAGTGTTAGTGCTGCCTATAATTTACCTAGTCTGGAGGTGAGTAAACAATTTCAGATCTGTTTTTCACCCAACGTCTACTCTCAGAGAATAGGAGATAAAGGTTTCAAGCACAAATAGCGGATTCCTTGGCACAATACATTCAGTAATGTGGATTAATTATTGCTCAATGTTTTTTTTTTTTTGGAGAGTCTGTTTTGCAGCAGTGAGCTATTACTGAGCCCTATCAATCATTCTATTAACTCTGGCTATGCCTTTGACATCACATTAGTGAATGTAACTCATTATCTGGAGGGAAATTAGAGAAGTGCGGATCCAGACATGCGTTATGTCTCTCTGCCCCTGTAGCACACAACTCGGAGTTGTTTGATTGCTATGCCTGCTAGAACTGAAGTTGATTAAGTAATGACAGATACAGTGTCTGCGGTTGCACTCCAAACTAATTCATCATTAGTGGCAGTATCACAGGTCGCTAATCTTACGCAGCTGAAAGAAGCTCCCAGAAAGCTGTGACTTTTTCACACTTTTACACAAGTAGCATCCAAAATATCAAACTTCACAGATACGTGAGCCAAATCGCACAATAGCGAAATTAGCGAACGCCCAAGCATACTGTCAAGTTGTGAAGAAAATTGTGAACTTGTTCCGAGGAGCGATCCACGGTGGAGCTCAGATAAATCTGCCATTCAAGCTGCTACAGACATTGAGAATGGAGCCAGAGGATGTGACACGTATAGATGGAAGTTCTGGTAATTGGTAATTGTTTATTGTCTTTAAATGTGTTTCTGGCAGCACGATTTAGCTCCTTTGTGCCATTAAAAGTTCTTTCGATTACATTTTCATTCAACCTTGACCTTCTGCACTGCAATAACAATCAATACAGTAGCCATTAGCATATGCGTAATTGCGGCAGAAAAAAAAATTAGCTAACAGTCACTTGGTCTTTTCCGCCATTTGTTTAGCAAGCAGATGGAGCGAACTAAAGAGCTTGTAGGAAAGATGGATTTGATGAATTAAAACCCAAGATGCAAATTTAGATTTCTGTAATTACACAAGCTGATCATTACGATTTTTCAGCGCAAACCTTCTGCCATCTTGTCTTTTGGCTGGGCCCATGTCCTTAAGAAACAATTACAAACACATGTTCCCTAAAAGAAAGGTGACACAAGTTTTAGATCTCTTTCTCCTTAAAGATGACCTTTAAAGTCAGAAGAGGTGGAAATGAACCAAGATGGCTTTGGTAATTTTACCCGAGGGAGTCAGATAGCTTTTTTGCTAATGACTGATGAACATTAGCATTGACTTTGGACTACCGATAGTTGTAGGCTGCACACCCTGTTCCCGTTGTAGTTTGCTGTTATAAATCATTTTGTTGTTACACAGTGGCTCAGGGTGTGTGCTAAATGAGACTGTATTCAAGAAATAAATAAGAAATATAGCCTATTGTTGATCCTGAGATCACCAAGGTCATTATAACAAGCTCTTAATTGCACAGAGAATCTTCACTTTGTTTTTCCACATTATCGGTATGTGCAAGAAAAACTGATTTGATTATGTTAATAAAGCATTCTCTCATATGTGGTAATAGAGGTGCAGTTTAGAATCATTAGCAGCTAAAAAATCCCCCAGATTTTCCTCTAATGCAGGCTAAGGAAAGTGCACATTTTTAATGGTATTGATCAAGGTCTACTGAGCTCTGGGGTCTGCTCTAATTACGACCTCTACTTCACAGTCTCTCACATAATGATGCCCACAAAGCAATTATTGCTTGTCCCATTTATCTGATTCATCATAGGAATGATTCCTAGACAATGGAAAAATGAAGCATTGCGGCGTGAATGTGCTTTAGTGAAAGCAGCCGTCCATTAGATCCTGCATAATTTTTAGAGCCCCCTTGTTCAGATACACTATTATGTTTCTGGGTTCAATAGAAGTTTACCTCAGTGTACAGGATTTGTTTTATGACGTTGATTACTAAAAATCATAGATAGACTAATGCATTAGTAAGATTATTATTTAAAGAAATACTGCAAGTGACCGTAAGACCATATATATATATATATATATATATATATATATATATATATACATATATATATACAAAAAAAATACAAAAACAGTTATTTTAAATTGTAATAATATTTCACAATAGTGCTGTTACTTTAACCTATTTTTTTGTTTACTTTTGATCATACAAGACTTAGTGAGCATAAAGTCTTTCAAAATTATCATTGCATATATTTACATTTAGACAAATATTAATTATTATTTATAAAGTTAATTCAAATTCACTGACTCCAGTAAAGTGAAAGCAGTCCAAAACAGTTCTAAACAAATATGTTTATGGATTTTGTGTTTTGTTTTGAGATGACAACAAAGGATGGACTTTTTCATTGAAGGAAGCATTATTATGGATTATGGTGAGACGTGGCAGTTTACAGTCATAATAATAGCTTTATTTCTTACTAACACAGTTTTTCACTACACAAGAAGTGAGGGATTGGAGTCGTGTTGTGGATTATTGTTTTGATCAGCTTCTTGAACTTATTAATTCTCAATATAATGCTAAATTTGGCTAAATCTGTTCTGTTGAACAAACAAATTCATCTACATCTTTGAATGCCTGACAGTAAATTTTCAGATTTTTTAATTTTTGGGTGAACTACTACGGTGAACCCGTAGTCCATTTTCTTTCTTTCTTCCTTCCTAGAAAAGCACACTATGGATCTCAGCCCAGAACGTTCTGCTTAGTATGAATTATGTGTTCCATGCAAGCACTTTTCGAGGAGTTGTGAAAATTCATAAGTGCACATGTTGCCGTGGTCAGATTGTGCAGGTGTTTGTTGAATTGCAGTCTGTGGTCACTGCTGGTGTGAGAGTGGATCCAGGAGCTGTGTGCTGTAAAAAGCGCTCTGACTCACCAGGCCAGCTGGTCCGGTCCACGCTCACATCTGCACAAGCAGCTCAGAGGGAGGAGAGAGTCTTGTTTACTGAACAGCCCGTTGAAAAACACTTTGTTTTAAGGACAGTCACATAACACTGTGAGTGCTTGCTTGTTTTGGCTGTGCTGGCAAATAACCTAAGAACATTGAATGTGTATGGAATATCATGGTAATGAATAAAAACATGTTAAACTATTTATGTGATTTGTAAAATTACATTTTAGACACATAGGAAAAAAATAAATAAATAGGCTTGGTTATACCAAGAGCGATAATTATAAAGATAACTATTACATAAAAATAACTGTATTTGTATCCGTGCAGTGCAATTATACATCTGCCACTTTAAATACTCAGGCCCTTTATGATTTTATTCTGAAAGTAAAATCAGTGATTAGTAGTTATTGTCATAGTTGTGGTGTGGACGTTTCCTATTCTCATATATTTAGAGTGTTTATTAAAACTCTATGGTTATAGTTATCGTTGTACTTATTGTCCTTGGTGTGAATGGACCTTTAATATCTCTGCATAATAAACTGTCAAACAGAAATATAGCTTTCACAGCAAAACATTTGAAAAAAAAAACGTGATTTAAGTCTCCAAAAAGTGCATATGCATTGTAATGTATCAAACAGATGAGATCTTTATATAGTCAGGTACTTTTTGATACTTTTGGGCCTGTATATTTGTGGAAGCTTTTATTTTTTTTGTGTAGTAATATCTGCATATCATTTAATAGAGTGTTTATTTAGTAGTAGTAGTAGTTGTTGTTGTTGTTGTTGTTGTTGTTCTGTACTATTTGGTAGCTTTGGAATTAATATTTAGAGAAAGAAAGAGCTTTCACAAAAATTTTACCATGTTAACCATATTTTCTGCCATATTCAATATTATAATACATAGTAGTACTATAATAATAGTAGTGGCTAATCAAAGTCATTATAATAGTAATTATAAAAGTACTTTTATATTATGGTTACCCTGGCAAATTTGTAGGGATTAATTAATTCACATCCACTTCAACATACAGTAGGACGATGTAAATAAACTCTAGGGTAGATAATTCACAATACTGTTCACATGTCTCTGTCTTCTAAGACTACTTATTTGGAAATGCATATATGATGGTATAAAAGGTGTTCTGGTATCTGCTGTTCAGTGAAACTGGCCTATTGTGATCTTAAGAGAGCACTGATCAAGATCTAAGTAAATGTTCCTATAAGAAATAAAAGAAAAAGGGGTATAAGCAGAGTTGAACATGTGCATGTTTGCCCTCTTCTCTTTGTCTGTCTGTTTTCGAGAGACATACTAGTTCCTCCCCAGGAACACATGGCAAGGTATTTACTGAGCCATCTGCTCCAAACTGCCTTGCTAACACTATCTGCCGCTTGGTTGCTAGGGAAATGAATGCCTTTTTAAAATGGGTGAGTCAGTCGTATGACTTACCTGTCGAAGTTAAAGGGGTCATATGATGCGATTTAAATTTTTCCTTTCTCTTTGGAGTGTTACAAGCTCTTGGTGCATAATGAAGATCTGTAAAGTTGCCAAGACTAAAATCTCTAAATCCAAATAGATATTCTTTATAAAAATTACGATTTGTCCACGCCCCCCTGAAACACTTTGTTTAAACATGCCCCGACGTCTACGTAACTGAGTGGAAAGATTTGCATAACACCGCCCAAATGTTCACGCAATGAAAGAAGGCATAACTTTTATTCTCGTTTTAATATTGTTGTAGCCGCCATGTTGTGGAGATGCTGTGTGTTTCATTGTGAAAGCGAAACCACTTTGTTTGACTTTCCAAAAGAGGACGATATCCGCTTCGTCATGCCAAGAGCTGATCTGTGCTGGTCGCTGAGGAAATACATCAACTTCACGCTGTGGATCGCCAGATCGGCTTTCACCATGGACAAAGCGGAGTCCAGTCCGAGGTCGTCACATGTGGTTGCCGCAAGCCTTCCGGCTGCTCCTTTGTCGAACCCGCCGTCCGCATCCCTCTTAAGTTCGCTAGCCGTTCCTCACTTAAGCTCACCGTGTGTGACTTTGTGTGTTTCATTATGAAAGCAAAACTACATTGTTTTGCCTCACAAAAGAGGACACAACTAGAAATCAGTGGTTAAGTTGTATTTACAACACTGTTCCAGAACAGTACAACCCAAATATTCAGATGTGTGCTGGGCATTTTCTGGAGGGATGTTTCCTGAACCTGCAGACTAGCCTACAATGAGTCTGTGCTCAAAGGCTGTTTCTATAAAGTGGGGCAGTTTCAACTTTGCAAGGACAGTCTGTTAGTATGTTTTTAATATTTAAAGAATTTGCCACTGATGATTCAAACCAAGTTTTGAGCAGTGTAGAGTAGCGCTTGTTGTTCATTGTTTCTCCGATCACAAATGCAGACATGGTTTTATGTATACGCAGCATAATTCACAATGTAATGCAGCGCGTAAAAACACAGTATAAGTCATTATAATCAGTATTTATGTCCCCACTGGATGCAACAAATGCCTCGTTTGTAACGGGTTTTATTATTTTTTGTCTCATTGTGCCGGGAGCCAGTATCACAGTATGAAAAGGGGCGTAACATTTCCATCACACACTTGAGGTATTCAGCCAATCACAATGCACTGGATAGCTGGCCAATCAGAGCACACCTCGCTTTTCAGAACGATTAGCTTTGTTAAAATCGACGTGTTTCAGAAAGGCGGGGCATAGGATTATGTGGAAAATAATCAGTTTTTTGAATCTCCCATATGAACACATTGGATTACACAAAATAATGTTCATTTAAGCAACATCTTATGACCCCTTTAAGATCCTTTGTTCAATGTCATCTGTTTTGGTGTGTCATTGTACTCTGAAGCCTCATTAGCTTTTTTAAGATTTCATAAGTGATGTTCATTTCAGAAGCATTCAAGTCAGGATTTTTAAGGTTTATGTTGTTTTAAATTATACAAAAACAAGTGTTTAATTATGCTAATTTACACAGAGTTTTACCAGGAGGTAATCAGGACTTGCTAATAGGGCAAACAATGTGAGTTTAATGCAAATCGTAGTGGTTTGGTATAGATCTATCTTTTAAAACACACTTTGACACCAGTCTGCTGACCCCCCTACCTAGTGCACAAAAAAGCCTTCATGATTGTTGCTTGTCATGATAAGTAACAAGATATATATATATATAGTATTTATATTTATATCATACAGACAAGCTGGTCAGGGTATTTTTATTAATTATTTATTTATTATAATTTCTGATCCCAAATATGATGATACCTTTGTGAGTTAAAGCGACACCTTACTAAGCTATAAAGACTGCCATGGATATTAAGACCAGTTTACTGTGTAAAAATAATATAAATATAAATATAATTATTATTAATTCAAAATATTTTGTGTAGTGTTTTTCATAATAAATATTTATTTATTTATTCTGTGAAAACCTTGTAGCTCTTTGTGGTCCCTGTTCTAATTGGAAAAGTAATGTCACTATTCACATATTCTAAATCTACAATAAAAAAATATCTTACTCTAATATCAAAATGTCGCTTTAAATCCATCATATAGAGGTGAAAAAATAAACCATCAAAACAGTGTCCACTTGAAATATTTATCGTCCAGTATAGCCAATTAAGGAAGGACTGGTCTGTATTTTTATGAGATTATAGTTCAGTGATGCTGTCCAGAACAGTGATGAGTTCCAGAATGTGGGTCTTTGAGACAGGTCATGACCCCAGGACAGGAGCTTTGTCATTTTCATCTGAGCCTGTCCCTGCACAGGTGACACAAATAAGAGGTCAGGACGAGGGCACTGCGCCTGGTCATAAATCACCTGGAGGAACATAGGACATGGTGTCCTTTGCTCCTGGCCTGTCCTCCCTGGGCCTTGGCCCAGATACGAAGAGAGAGGATATAAAATATCAAGTCATAGCAACTTCCCCACAGCAACATGTAAGTGCCATTAGGTGTCCAAAGAAAGGTCAGGACAATGTTTCAAAGACAAAGTTGCTATTATCACTTCCTATGATTTCTCCATTGGTAGGCCTATTATAGCTGGTCTGAGAATGCTATAACACTCTTTGAGAACAGAGGTCATAACACTTTGGCCTAGTTGTGATGTGACAACTTTTTAATTCATCTTTTATCTACAGAATAGTCCAGTAAGTCATTCGGCCATGGGTCCCCATGAGTCAACATCTTCTGTATGTCCTATGCCACAGCAAATATTTGAGCTGGTAATTTTTCTTTTCACAGCAAATTAAGAATGTATTTGATGTTTAATATGCAGGTATAGGGAACTTGATTTTGGAACCCCAAAAAATAGATCTCTCTCTCTCTCTCTCTCTCTCTCTCTCTCTCTCTCTATATATATATATATATATATAGATAGATAGATAGATAGATAGATAGATAGATAGATAGATAGATAGATAGATAGATAGATAGATAGATAGATAGATAGATAGATAGATATCCACCTATCTGTCTGTATGCCTGTCTGCCTGTCTCTGTATAACATGTCTGTCTACATTAAATGTCTGTACGTCTCTTTATAATATTTGTATGTCCGTTTGTCTGTCTGTATCATCTATCTATATCTGCCCTGTAGGTCTAAGGATGCTAATTTTGGCCTAGTTTTGGTTGGCGCTGATTATGACAAAAACAAATGGCAAATTAACATGAAAAAGTTGTGATTGCTGCTGTCTTGCATCACTTATGGGGCGATACATGAGCTGTGGAATCAAACATTATCTGCAGCATGGGCTTCATTACAAATCCTCTACCGCTGTAGTCTACCTTTTACCTAAGCAAGTATACAGTGTACGTGAAGTGCACGGATGGCATAGCACTTTTCAGAATCCAAACATGCTTTCAACTCTATCTGAGAAGAAACTTAAATAATACACCCCGCATAAGGGCAGAACAAAAGGCCATCTTTATGTCCCACACAGAATACATTAGCTCTAAGTGGGTTTGTGGTTATTGCAAGGGTCTGAATCTGTGACCGACACCTGGGATTCTCTAGAATGTTTGATCTGGCCCTTTCAAGCACTGCGATCATCCTACTAAATTGCGCCTAATGGACGAGGCCTGCCACTCGACAATTTACTGTGCGTACACACCTGTCCTTTGTAGTTCAGAGACCACATTGTGAGCACCGGCAGCATTAGCCTCGATTCACAAACAGCACTCCGGACCAGTAGAGCGCAGCCTCCATTTAGGGACCCTGAATAGCCCTGGGATGCTATTAGCCCTGGTAGCCTCACGGTTCCCCACAGAACAATGCCTTGGGAAGATGGAGGGGACATGAGAGGAAGAGAAAGAGACTGAGATGTGGAGATGTATCACTGCACCTGTCCCTTCAATGGAATCCATCATGTTCAGGCTAAGCTCATAGATTAGAGTCTGTTAGCAGTGCACCTAGCTTGCTCATGAATAACATAGCCTGTGTTAATGTTAGGGAGAGGTAGAGAGCATATTTCGAAATTCACTTCCAAACAGAATGGTTTTCTGATTAATTCAAAGTAGAGTACACTCTTTCATCTACTCAGGTTGCGTCAAAAAAAAGTCTTTCCTTTTAATATTTAAAAAATGGCTGCTCTTTTTCATACAGCGAATAAAAGTATGGAACAGTGACTATGAAAAAAATACAAAACGTGGTCTTTTCTTTAAATATTAGCATCTCTGCAGTATGTATGTTCAAATTTTTTTTTGATGGTACTATTAAAAGTGAAAGAAATACATTTTAAATCTTATTTGTGATGGCTGTGTAAATATGACGCACCTTTCCACAGCTGCTGTTAATTTTTTACACTTCATAATACTATTTAATAAAGATACATTTGCCCTCATATGTTGGAAAAGATTGGGAAAATAGCTGGCAGTGAAATTTTGAGCATATGCAGTAATACCTTTTTGCTGTGTTGGAATAGAGTCAGGTGTTTAGCATCTACGGATGACTGAGATCTTCCTTTATGTCCTGGAAAAGCTCAGTAGCACACTGGACAGACTGGCCACTTCTGAGTTTACAAGCTGGAATGGTTGTGGTTTTGGTACAGTTGGATATAGAGGGGAAATAGCATTTTGTAAACACACCAGGAGATTTTTGTTTTGTGTGGTCAAGACAATTACAGTTCCACTGCTGCCAGTGCTGCTACTGAGCAGGTGGCTTGAGTAGGATATGGAACATATTACAGTATATTTCTCTCTCTCTCTTAGTCGTTTCACTTAACATCACTTTAACCATTCCATATAATCTATCTGTCTGTCTGTTTATGTGTCTGTATATCATGTCTATTCTGCAGTAATAGCAGACTGGATGTTGTACTTGGGCATCTGTATTAATCAAGAAGGCAGCATTAATTTTTGATGGTGCTGACCAGGTTAACTGACAAGGAGCTGTCAAGATGTCATTAACTGTGCAGAGTAGAAATCTAGAATGCAAATGCTCTCTCTCTCTCTTTCTTTCAGACACACACACACACACACACACACACACATGAAAGAAGAGCTCAGAAGGTCAAGTCACTGAATTAGACAATGCAGGAACTGTCCTCTCATATTACAGCTACAGATAAAATGACCAAGGGGAAATGCCATTTGTTGCAGGTGTGAAGATTTTTTCTTCCATTCAGTACAATGACATGTATTTATATAAAACATGTTCAGGAAGAGCTAGTCATAAGAATTTTCATATGCAGTATTTTTATGAAATGTAGGTAATATGTTATAATAAACTTATTATAATGATTATATATAATATCATATCATTAGCTAATGATATTATTAGTACATCCAAAAAGTTATGAAATCAAGAAACATTTGTATGCGTGTGCTTCAACCACCAAAATCAATGAGCAAGACATGTCCACATAATATTCAGATTATTTTTTGACCAACACCTCACATCCCCCAATTCTGGATACATTCTGTAAAGCTTTATATAAATATTGTTAATGACTTATCAATTTTTCATACAGTGGTGTAACATAATCGATTAGTTAAACAGGCCAACCCTCTATAACAAACACACACCTCTATTTATAGGGTCTTTAAGCATGAGCTGCTGTGACATGAACAATTGAATTATAGGCCATGTGTGTATGACCTAATGTAATATACATAGCAAAAGTACAGAGCAGGTATGCATGGTTAACCCGTTGAAAAAGTGTAGGGTTTCTTCATATTCAGATGTGGTATGGTTCACCAAAAGCATGGTCATGTTGCAGGACAGTATATACACTCTCTAGGTGTCCAGTTCCCTTAGCGCCACGCATAAGTACAAACTACCATCTAATTAGAAAAGGAACCAACACAAACGGGCAGTGTTACACAACTTTCCCAAAAAGCATTAATTGCTTAATTTGGAGTGGATTTGATGTGTGAGATGTCTAAAACAATGATCTAGAAGGCAGATACATTGAATATCTCACATGTCCGGTGGCATGTTCATGAATAGAGAATGGCCACTCACAGCTTAATTCAGTCAGTGCTCTTTGAAGGTTATTGACATAGTTTTTAGATCATGTAGCTTAAAGTTCCCACAGTATTCATGTCATTGTAAGAGGATACTGAAGTAGAAAGTGTCTGCGTTTTATTCTAATCTTCTTTAGCGGCTCACCACATCTGCCTTAGGCGACTCAAATATGCCACAGCTTTAAGTATGCAAATACCCTAGATATTAAGGTCTCATTTGAATACTTATTTTCGTATTAAAATATATCAATGGTGTTTTAACTGGGGCCCACTTTCAATCCTCATTTTAGATTAGTGTACACCAGGCGCTTCTGTACTGCAGCTTCATGAATGCAAATGATTGCTTATGAGTGTCTAATTAGTTAGTAGTTCAAAGCGTGTTTTGTTAGCTTTTTGTTATGGCACAAGAACTAATAGAAGGAATGTGAGTCATCAGAGTGTCCAGTGATTCGTCTGCTATCAGACAAGACAACGTTTGCTATTTGAATTATAGTTGATTTTGTGTGTGTGTGTGTGTTTTACTCATTGTGAAAATGTGGCCACAGTTTAATGAAGTCGTCAAGATTTAAATACATGATTAAAAATAGATGATTTCAGCTGTTACAGGTATAAAACTGAAATAAATGTTCAGAGCCGAGTTTAAAAATATTTTTTTAAGTGGGTGTTTAGAAGCAGTAACATTTATTAATTGTTAGAGGTCAGAACATTTTAAGCATTTATAAGTGTTTCGATTTATATTCAACCAAATATATTTCCTTTTCTTCTTTTCAATCATTACATATTTAAAAAGAAGAAAAGGAAAAATATATAAATAAATTAATAGCGCCTATGTGTGTAATGTGTTTACATCGAAAATATGAATTTGATATTATGTAACTTTAATAAAATATAACGGGACACACAAATACATTTTTACTGTTTGTAGAGCACGTGTTCTTGAAATTAGGTGCTGGACTCTTTATTGATGGTGCATTTTTTATATTTTTGAGACAAAAAAAACACATATGTTTTATAAAGACACTATATCATGTGCACATGCAAGTCAGCATGAGTTTCTATAGCTTCATCAGTACATGAAAAAACAAGGCACGTTAGTCAACATGAATGTGTATGTGTGTGTGCATGACGATTACTTAATATATGTCCAGAACAGACAGATGCAAAAGTATCGATGTGTGTGTGCGTGAATGTGTGCCCAGTTGGAGTGTTATTCAGAAGGCTTGCTTCCATCTTGGCAGGGCTACTGTACCACAGGGACGGCAGCAGTGTGTGCAATGATAATTGTGTGAATTGAGCTGTAAGGGGGAGCTGCCCATTGACCAGCGCGCTGCGCCTGTTCTCTCTGGCAGGTGTGGGGTGGCTGAAAAAGGAGAAAATGAGAGAGAAAGTGAGAGAGTGTGTGTCTCCAGCAGGCAGGCAGGACACAGCTGTTAGTACAGGGCCTCCATTATCCAAAGGCAGCCTATTGATTCACCCTGTGGGATGTTTCCTCTCTGTGCCTGTACTGGTGTTGTGCAGAGTACATCTGCATGGCTTTGAGCTGCGATCGATAGCCAGAGGTGTTCCGGCCCTCTAATTTAATGGCCCCTTCTTCGATCAGTGGGGACAGACTCCACCAGGGGCTGTGTTTCCTATAATTAGAGTGTATGTTAATGCGCAGAGACCCATAAAGCATATCTCAGCCTGCTAATATAATTACTTTGCCTGCTCGGTAAAAAGCAGAACGAATCAAATGGTGTCAGTGGGATTAAGGAAATGGGGGCGGTTTGAATGTGATTTGACATTTATTTGAGCCTGTCAGGTTATTATGCAGAGTGCATGCCGTAGAAAACGGGAGATGGATGCTGAGATCGTCAGAAGGGAGACGTGCACATTTTCATACAATTTCCTGGCAAAATGAGTAATTGCAGGGTACAAGAACAGCTAAATCTGAAGTGTTCACCAAATAAGGTTCAGATGGCACAGAGCCATATTTTGTTTAGCATTTAGGAAGATTCTAATCATAGTTACAAGTATGGCTCAAATGTATGGTGGGAATCAAAAGTCTGAGCCCACCAGTAAAAATGGCTCTTTTTAGCATTTTTCATTGTAAATTAAATTAAAAACATTTTGAGTGAAAAAAACTATATATATATATATCATTTGCAACATGTAGTTTTATTATTTACCATTGTTTTTTTTTTTGTTTTTTTATGTTTCTTCGTTTAAAAAATCCCAGGTGTTCAATATGAAAATTTTTGGTCTTTCTGTCTTTGTGCAGACTCTGCATACTATTATTGACACTGTCTTTCTTTTAAACAATGTAAGAAAGAAAAAAAATACATGTGCAAATACATTCCATGCAAGTTGGATTCATTGTTTATGCATATATCTAGCTTTGCATTTTTCTTAACAGCAAGGATGAAGTAGCCAGCTAAACAGACAGAGTCTATCTGGCCACTTAAGACTAAAACATATAAACATTAGTAAATAACATTCCATAAGCCCGCAGAGAAACTTTTCATATGAAAATCTTTAGGTTTATCTCACGGGCTCTCTATTGTCCTCTCTGAAATGTAGGGGATTGGAGGAATCGTACACGTAAACCCATCTTATTCTGTCTCTCCCAGCCTTTCTCATCCACATATGTGCATCTGTTCAGAGCCTCATTCCTCCACCAAAACAGACACTGTAATTTGAATGGCACTCAGATTTTGCAATGATGGTGAAGTCAGTATGTCTGCTTTGCATGAATCTGTCTCATTTGGAAATTACAGTGTCTGTAAGAAAGGTCTACAGCGGAGACCTCTGTCTGTCGATGTGTTTTAGATGTCTGTTGTGTGAGGCAGAGAAGATGGTTTTGTGTGTACGATTTTTGCTGGACTCAAAGTACAAGAGACAAAATGGAGTTAAAAATGGCTGTGGTGAGAGAAGACTTCAGTTTGGCCCAGATGTAATAAGTGCAGAAGTGACTGCTTGTACTAAAAGCCTGGGAACAGACGTGTGCTGTGGCTCCTGAAGCTCTCAGTCCTCTCTGACGCTGCTCTAAAACGGGACCGCACAGATGATGGCAAACAGATGTTGCTCAGATTACCAGTAACACTGAGTGACCTCTCCTCAACTGCCCTGGACCAAAAAAAAAACATTTGCTCTTTTATTCTTTCTTTTTGCTTGCATGGATGGTGAGAATCAGTCATGTAAGTGTGTTTGTGTGTTCTTGGTGAAATCAATTCTGATGTCACATGGCGATGGACACACTGGTCTGCGTCTGTGAGGAGAAATGGATGAGGGGCTGAAAGGAGTCCTGGCGGAATAAAAATCTTAACAGAGCCACGCTGGAACTGTAGTGTACTGGTTCACACATGAGCTCAACACACATTTTAAATAAAATACTTAAATATAATGTTCAAATAATATATTCAAATGAGAAAGAAAAAAGGTGTTTAGTATGACAGGATGGGTAAATTAAATTAAATTAAATTAAATTAAATTAAATTAAATTAAATTAAATTAAATTAAATTAAATTAAATTAAATAAAAATTAAATTAAATTATGTAAAAAAACATGTAAATATTAAACAAAATAGAATACAACTTAATATATATTTAAGTTTTGTAATATTATTACAATATTAATATTGTATATTATATTAATATTGTTCTCTTTTTAATGAAATGTTACATTTAAATATTAAGTAAAATGTTATGTTTTAATGTTCTAAATTTTTTGTGTAATTATTTTATTTTATTTTTATTTAGTTTTTTTTAATTCTATATTAAATTAAATGATTAGATCAAATTAAGTAAATTTAAGTAATACATTTAAATAATACTTATACATAATAAATCAAATATATTTTTACAAATATTTTTAAATGCATTGCTAATTGCTATATTAATATACATATTTAATTTAAATATTTATTTATATTAATACTATTTTAAAGTTAAATATTTTAGAATTAATTACATTTATTATATTCTGATGTCACATGGTGGAGAACACACTGGGTAATATGTGGTAATAGTATTTTATATATATTGGTGATAGTTCTAATTTTGTGTTATTTTTTATTTTAATAATACATGTAAATATTAATTCAAATATATATGCCTTCAGTGTGACGCTACAATTTTCATAGTCATGAAAATAAAGAAAACTCTTTGAATGAGAAGGTGTGTCCAAACTTTTGGTCTGTACTTTATATATATATATATATATATATATATATATATATATATATATAATATTTAAATTAAGGCTGTTTAGCAAAAAAACAACCAACCTTAAATGAAACAATGTTTTCAGTATTATTTCAATCATTAACCTTGTAAATATCCCAATAGAAATGTTTAAATCATTTTACTCATTAAATACTAACCCAGTGTGTGAACAGTATAAAACATGGACTATTTTATGTTTAAAGTATAATCAAAACAAATGAAAAGACCCAATTTAACGTAATTGTAAATTATATTTTTTTTTATTCTATTAACAGACTAGACAATAATAGCAACTCACTGCTTTACATAAAACAACAGTGACCAATCCTTATTCCTGAAAAACAGACTGACCTTTCTCCATACCGTCCACTTTTCCCTGCTGGATTCTTTCATTTCTGTGCGGGGTGGAAAGGGGAATCAGTGATGATAAGGATGATCTCTGGGAGGAGAGCAGGCCCAGAGCCAGTTGAAAGCCAGTCGTCACCAGCTGGCTTCAGAGAGGTCTGAGACAAACCCAGAGCCTGGTCATAGATAGCAGCACCAGGCGCCAGCCAGACAGCCATCCACAGACGACCACAACAGCAGAAGGAGCCTTATCAGCCACCAGCGCTGTATCCTCGGATGCCTAATCTGGACGACAGGGCCCACAGAGCTGCTCAGGAGCGAATGAGAATTCACACACGGCATCAATCCACAACCACAGGGAAAATGCCAGCTCATCTTATAGACTCAACCGAGAAAAATATATAGAGATAAAGCTGTACCTATAAATCAACTATTCTTCTCAATTACACCTGGTCTGAGGATTTCAGCTTTCTCTCATTTGAGGCAAATTATACCAATCTAAGCTCTTCATAGAAGGGCTGAGAATATATATATATATATATATATATATATATATATATCCTTCCATCCGCAGGGTTTTGGGTTTGGGCTGTGTGTTCATTTAAATGTGAATGACAATGGATTGTAAGTGCACATATGAGAGGATTAGCTAAATCCTGCTTGTGTAGAGCTGTATCTAAAACCTCCATAAAGGCAGACATCACCCCAGAGGAACTGTAGATTATCATGGGGAGTTTATGATCAACTTCCTTCATCAGAATTCATGACTCGCGCTTTTTACATTGACCCTCATGCAAATTCACATAATAAGTGTTGAAATTGCTGGAGTTTGATAACTTATTATAGCTGTAGACGTTTCTATTCTGCCGAGAACATGAGAATGAAGAAAGAAAATAACAGATCAAACTCGTTCCTTCCCCATAGCTTCCAGATTCGGCTCTCATTACTACAAGCTCATTTGTTGTACTCAAGCATCTAATGTGGTATCATCGATCTTCGGCTCGGAAAGGGGAGATTCTGGGAAGGATAGGGCTGAAAATTGTCTTCTACAATGTTTTTGTTTCTTTTCCTCCCAGGTTTTACATTGCTAAGAGTTCATAAACAATGGATGACTGTGGGACACCAGGAGAACACCTGCCCAGTGATGATCAATGGTTTGAATTAGTCTGACAGCTTTCATATAGCAATTGTTCCCTGCTTGGAGACTCAGTTTGTTTATATTTCATTAAATACTCGCAGACAGGACGAATGGGGTTTAGAGTGGAGTATATTGGGTAGAATCACCTCAAAAGCTGAAGCAGGCCAGACTGAAACGTAATCTAATCAGTTCTAAAAAAATGCAATGAGAAAAGTTGGATTTTTGCTTTTCTGCATGAGATTTTTAAACAGAATATGGCTAAATGGCTGACATGATTTACTTTTAACACCACTGTAGGCTGAATACAGCCTCATAGTTAGAAATGTGATGTCACCTCATTCTTATAGACAATGGCTATTGCACAGTGTCATGCTACTTTTATTTTACATACATCTATATATATATATATATGTATATATATTCCCTGCAATGAGCTAATGGAGCAGAGATGAAAAGGGATTTTTTTTTATTTTTTATAATGGACTAGTATTGATTTCAGTTGATGACCACTTCGGTCTTACAGTCTGGTAGTTCTCTGATCTCACATTATTGCCATTTTCACAGGATAAGAGGGAATTCATTGATAAATGAAAGATAATTGAACATCATCCCATTATTTCTTTGCTATTCATAAGTGTATACACATGCTGAGTACAATTCAGTGTGTATATCGAGACATCATCAAGCCTGTGAGGTAATGTAATTGATCAAATTAGTGCAGAACCACAGACTAATTTCTCCACAAACACCGGCCGTGGTTGGGAGGTGCGGGGTCGTTTTCTAAACGTAGTCATCATTAGTGTGGGGCGCTCACCCTCTCTCTCCTGTTTGTAAACAGCCCATTAGTTCAGAGCGTGTTTAGTGTGATCATGTTTACTGGCTGGTGCCGGGGCTGCAAGGAGGAAGAGAAGCAGTTGGATGAGCAGAGGGAAATTAATGTGCCATTCAGGATGACTGCTTTTGTCTCCTATTGACATGATCACACAAGCTGGAGGCGATTGAAAGGCGATTTACACAGTCAAAGAGCTGTAAACGCTAGAGTAGGATACAAGAGGAGATGGAAGCAATGCAAATGCTTATAGCTGCTTTAGTTGATTTATTTTCAAGCAGCCCAGTTGAATGTGACAGCTATTTTTTAAAATGCAATTTATTGTTAAATGGGTCTTTATTTGACTACTGGCACTTTTGGCTACATGGACGTTTAGAAATAAAAACTCTCACTGGTTTAATTTGTTTAATAATGTCCAAAAGTGGACATATTCCTCAAAATCATATATAACACATATATAACATATACATATAATATTATAAATGCAACACTTTTGTTTTTGCCCCATTTTTCATGAGCTGATATTTATACAAAAGGCCTATTTCTCTCAAATATTGTTAACAAACCTGTATAAATCCGTGTTGGTGAGCACTTCTTTGCCGAGATAATCCATCCCCCTCACAGGTGTGGCATATCAAGATGCTGATTAGTCGGCATGATTATTGCACAGGTTTGCCTTAGGCTGGCCACAATAAAAGGCCACTCTAAAATGTGCAGTTTTATCACGCAGCACAATGCCATAGATGTGGCAAATTTTGAGGAAGCATGCAATTGTCATGCTGACTGCAGGAGTGTTTTCTACTATAAGCCGTCTCCAAAGGTGATGAATCCCGGTTTTCACTGTACAGGAGAGATGGCAGACAGCGTGTTTAGTGTTGTGTGGGTGAGCAGTATGCTGATGTCAAAATTGTGGATCAAGTGACCCATGGTGGCGGTGGGGTTATGGTATGGTCAGGTGTATGTTATGGACCACGAACACAGGTGCATTTTATTGATGGCAGTTTGAATGCACAGAGAGACAGTGACGAGATCCTGAGGCCCATTGTTGTGCCATTCATCCACGACCATCACCTCATGTTGCAGCATGATAATGCAAGGCCCCATGTTGCAAGGATCCCAGTTCTTGCATGGCCAGCATACTCACAGGACATGTCACCCATTCAGCATGTTTGGGATGCTCTGGATCGGCGTATACGACAGCATGTTCCAGTTCCAGCCAATATCCAGCAACTTCACACAGCCATTGAAGAGGAGTGGACCAACATTCCACAGGCCACAATCAACAACCTGATCAACTATGTGAAGAAGATGTGATGCACTGCGTGAGGCAAATGGTGGTCACACCAGATACCGACTGTTTTTTTGTTTTTGTTTTTTGGGAGCAAAAACAAAAGTGTTGCGTTTATAATTGTGCTCAGTGTATATTCTTATATTTTTGTAATAATAATTTCTATATGTTACACTGTGTTTAATAGTAATTTTAACTGTAAAATAATTACTATGAAAAAAACCTGTTAATTGGTTAACAGCCAGTTTTCTTACTACAGTATATCTGCTGAAAAACTGATAAATGATTTTTTTAGTACTTCAGTAGGTTGGTATTTTAACAATTAACATTATACCAGTTAATGAGATTTTTGTTTTGATTTACAGTTAATTTAAGATCCAGCTGTAAAGCCAAAAATGTTGCTAGCACATTTCTTTCTTTTTTTTCACTTTTCATCATTATATAAGTCCTCTGAGACTGCATTAACCCTCTAAACTGCAAAACAAAGGGTTAAAAAAATGCTTGTTATTTTCCAATCCTCCCTTACCTGCCCTGTTCCTATGGTGTTTTACAGCCTAGCTTTGCCCTTCAAAAGGATGAAGAACAGCCGCTTTCAGCTGACATGACAGCTGGGTATCAAGTTTTACAAAAATGCTGTGATAGATATTAATAACTCTTTGTTTATGTTGCTGGTGAGCTCCACCTGAGCAGCAGGTGCAGGGCTCTGATAACATCATAACTGAGGACACACAGGTGTGAGCAAACAGGAAGGAACAAATACACCAGTAGGTTTTGGATGTCACTCTGGATAGCATTTCTCCTCGTGCAGCTCCCTGAGAGACACTGTCTGCTGAGGGTCATAAACCAAACGGGCAAAGCCATTGTGAGGAGGACACAGTCAGTGTTATGAAGGGTAAAATAAACCAGGGATGGAATACTTTCTTAAACTCTTCCGAATACACTTATATGTTTATATAAACGTGTGGAATTTATGCGCCATATGTAACAAGAACAGCTAGTAATGTTCTATTTTAACCCAAGCAGACTAGATACTTGAACATTCTTATCCCATTGTTTCTGATGTTATTAAACGGCAGCTTTGCTGTTCTGTTGGTTTGTATTGTAGTTAATATTGTGTTGTGTTGAGTGGCAGTACGGCACACTGTCTGAGGTCATGACAGGTCACAGGAGCCTAGTTTTATCATAGAGGCCAATTCAGATGTTTCAGTTTTTCAAAATAATGGGGTTTTGTCCGTGTGTGTACTTGATGCTTTATTGCTGTCCTTGAGTACAATATGTAGGGATAAACTCTGATTTTGCAAAAGGCCTGTTATACTGGGCAGGACAGAGAAGACCAAAATGAATATATATTTATATATATAAAAGGTTAAATAAATAATTACTTATAATTGTTGAATTGTTTGATGTAACAATATGAAAAAAAAGAAATTATATATATACATATTATTTTGTAGTATTTATTAACAAAATATAATGTGTTTATGATTAGCACTTTATCATAAGATATAATGTTAGTTTTTAATTTTAAAATAGAATGTATTTATAATTTTATGGACATATATATATATATATATATATATATACTTTTTTTTTTTTTTTTTACATATAGATATTGTAAATTGTCATCATTTCTGCATGAATTGAAAATAAGGTAAAGAAGGAACACACAGCATAAATAATGCTCCAATAAATAAATCTCTATAAACAAGTTCACATCTGTTTGCATTAGATAGATTACACTGTTTGTAATCTAATTGCAAATAATTGTTCTGTGTTCAGATTTGAAAGCACACACAATTTTTATGCTCATGTTTGCTTTTCTCTTCTTCTCAATGAACCTTTGTGAATTTAGATTGAATGATAATTTTATGTTGATATTTCATTTGTTCATTTAATCTCAATATCTTGAAGTTTCCTGGACAATATGTGAATGGACAAACATATCGCTGGCTGTTAGAGTGAATATTCAGAGGATTCAGAGATGAGATTCCGTCATGTTCATCACATCTGCTGACAGAATCACTCCCCTGAATGCATGTGGAGGTAGACGTGTGATGATGAACTTGTTCTTACAGAATCATCTGCTGCACCATCAAGTGGAGAGAAAAAGTACCGCATTGACTTTCACACAGTTCTCCAGCACTTTATGCTTAGTGTGACTGCGTTAATGAGTTATTGACCTGCAAGTGTGACAGAGCCCCTTTTGAAGCCGTCTTTTAAATAATGACTTGAACTGCACAATTTATGTGTCTCTTATCTGACACTGGTTAGTTGATGGGGCTCGCTACTAATGAGTTGATGATTTTACTTCAGTTCTTGTTTTATTTGTAAGTCTCACAGCATTAAGTAAGGTTAAAAAAAACGTAATTCAAGTTTTGATTATCTTCTAAATATATTTTGTATGTAGGATAAGATATTTAACTGAAAACAAGACAAAAATATTAAGAACATTAGTTTTTACAGTTGTTTAATTAATTAGCTATAAATGCAAATATTGATAAAGCAATTAATCTTCTTCTATTTAGAAATTGTTTCGTGTGTTTAGTTCATTTAGAATGATTTATATAACTTCATTTTGTTCACGTTTCCCTTGGTAAATTCTGTTGAAAAGCAGTGGGAAGAAATTAAATAATGAAATATATTCTTACATTGTGCTTTTCTTTGTCCCAATTTTTATTTCTTTTTCTTTTCAACTGTTGCAATCCTCCCACAAAATGTAATGTTTGAAAAGCAAATGCACATTCCTTCTATGTAGAGATGATACCAAGGTCACGGCTGGAATTTTAATGGAAGTTATTTCTCTTTTTAAACTGGTATAAGTCTTGCATGGCAACAGTACAGTTTCTATGGTGCGAAAATATACTCTGACTTTAAAACACAACAAAAAAGCCCTGGCTCACCTCATACAAATGTAAAAAAAAAAAAAAAAACATACAAGCAGATTATTGTACAAAGAAGATGCACTTTGTTCAAGCAACCCATAAACCCTAGAATGAAGATTATGAAGAATTAAGATATAAAATACGCTTGAGATTGTGTGAAGAGGAGTGTATAGATATATGTTTGAGCAGCTTATCAGCAGGGTCAATGACTGAAGCCTATGTGGGATATGAAAAGTGATTATTTGGGTAAATGGCTTCCGTGTAAATGAACAAAGAAGCAGAGATCTTATAGCAGTCACAACATGGCCTGTTCCAGCCTTATCAGTTCAGGACCCTCACTCGATTAGACCTACCTTGTATTGGGTTAAGAAAATACAGCCAGACAGCTGTTCTCTCCCGGCTCACGCCTGAGTTAACTCAAGCAGAGAGGACATGGATATGGTTAGATGTGATTTCAGGTGTGCAGATCCTCTGGAATCTGTTGACATCTCTGTGACATTATTGTGAAGTCTGGCTGCGGCACGAGCGAAAGCCTGCTGCAATTTTGCCAAAACAAAAACAATCACGCTTGTTTTGTTTAACTTGCAAATGTTCTGTTTAGAAGGGAGTGTTGAGGTTTATGTTCACACGTTCCCACTTTTTCTGTTTTGTTTTGCGCTCCCAATTCTCACGTTATGAAGGTAAAGCGCAGCCCAGAAGCGATGAAGGTTGGAGGCCGTGTGTCTCCTGATATTACTTCCAGATGCCAGCTAGACTCGGCGGAGCCGGAGCTGTGGAGCAGGGCTTGGGTTTAGTTGTCTTTTCCTCCAGGTGTGATGCCTCATGCTGATTCCTCCACATTTTCTGCTGGCCTTATCCAAACATTGCAGGACTGGGACAGTGCTGGGCCACTCTACTCCTCACCCACCCATCCACGGAAGCTTGTTCCTTCACACGGCTGCAGAAGCCAGGCCAGTCTCCTGCATAACCCTGCAGTCTGGCAGTCCAGCACCTCCAGAGCTATTCAATCCTAAAGGAGAAAAGCCCTTATATTTTCAGTAACATAAGAAAATGCTACAGTGCATCACTATTTACAGCTTTACAACAGAGCAAAAATTAGGTTATAATGAAATACATTCACTTTCTCTCTTCCAAATGCTTTATTTGCCAATAATATTCTGTTTAGAAAAGAGTGTTGAGTGAATTTGTTTAAAATTAGATGATTAATTTAAATACAGATGTTCCACTGATTCATTTGATTCCTACACTGGATTTATCAACTTTATAACAGAGCAAGAATAAGTACAAATAAAAATAAAACACATTCACTTAAAATATCCTTTCTCTTATTTAAATAAGGAGTTACAATGCATAACATTGTCTTTTAAACAGCTTTATTTAAAAAGTATAATCTGATTCATTTCTGTTAATCTCTTCATTTCAGTGATTCATTTAAATGAAGCAGTTTAAAAATGATTCACTGGTTTATTTGACTCCTTGCACCGGCGCCTGAGTTGGATTTTACATCCTTTTCTGATATAACAAATTTTGTTGTACTATCAATCATTTCACATTTAAGTAAATGAGAAAATTAAAATAATATAATATAAAATGTGTTCAAATTATGATGAATTATGGAGTTTAAATTGATCAGATTAATTCATCACCCAAATTGTTGTTGTACATTTGATATGAATACTGTGCTGTAGGAAATGTATAAAAAAAATTTGAAATTGCTTCAACGAATTAGCCACTTTTTTTGCTTTTTTTATTATTTATTTAGAAGATTAATTTAAATTAAGCATTTCAAAGCATAAATGAGGCATTGGAAGTAAAAGTCTGCTGCAATTTTGAGAAAACAAATGAGGTCAAACGCTTGCAAATGTTACGCTTGTTTAGTGTTGAGTGAATTAGTTAATTCAGACAATTCATTTAAATACAGATGTTTTTACTGATACATTTGACTCCCTGTGCATTAGATTTATCAGCTTTTTGATATAACAATTTTTTTTTACAAAATAATGTAATATTTTAGTAAATTAGGATTTTTAATTTAGTAAAAACAAAATGCTAGATTTAGTGGTATTTAAATTGGTCTGACTAATTCTGTCACAAATTGTGTGCCTGACATAAATATTACACTGTTTTTAATGTTTTATATAAAGAAACTGAAATTTCTTTGTCAAAAGATTAGCTTGTAACTTGACAGTTTCATTGTCATTTCCTCAACACTAATGTTCATTCTTTCCCCCTTGTGGCCTCTCCTTAGATCACCACCTCCCTATTTTCCTCCCATTTTCATCAGTAGTTGCAGTGTTTTGTTTGCTGTGCTTGCGGGTCGCCGGAGCTATAGGCCTGTCAAGAATATTATTACTCTTGTAATTTGAGCCAGGTCAGCACCGTTGTAGGCACATTAAAGCTGTCACATTTCCAACTTGGTGGGATTTTAAACAATGGGCTTGTAGGTAGTGTCTTAAGGACAAGGAGACGAAAAAGAGGACAACCAAATAAAAGACAGACATGTTCTGCGTCTTCTCCTGTGGCTTGCCAACGTGTGTTGTCACTGAAAGTGTGGTCATGCGTCTAGTTAATAAAGCAACTTGGCAGAAGCACACATTCTCACAATAAAACCATAGTGATTGTTTGTATCATATACAGTATAGTATATATATATATATATATATATATATATATATATATATATATATATATATATATATATAGACCACAGCAATTCTTGACTGCTAGAGAAACATCTTCCATTACAACAGCATTCTCTTCCAACTCACTGCATATGTTAATAATTCAATCTGAATAAAAAAAAAAAAGGAGCCATGACTATTGGGAAAAGAGGCTAGAGATAATTATAGGTTGAATTAGATAGATCCCACTCTAAGTAAATGTTATTGTTCAGAGCCCTGTGCAAACAGTGGGGTAAGAGATTATGCTAAGAACTTTCAGATGGTGGCAGAGAGGAGACAGGCTTATTGCATCATAGACACATACTGATGGCGCTCGCTCACACTCTATGTGCGGACACAGAAAACCCTTGAAATCATTTCCAGTCACTGGTACACACTAACTTTAAGCGTCCAAAGGAATCTTGACCCTAAGAGGGCCCCGTTGCTGGTATTAATTTCTGGTGCGTATTGGCTTGCATTCCCTGGCACTCTTTGACACGTTTTTGTGAAGCAGTGTTACTGGAAAGCTGGCAAGCACAATTTGGAGTTGATAATCATTTCAGTCCAGATCTGCCAGCATCTGTAGCAGACCCTACATGAGCTTTGGGCAGTTTTGAGTGGACTGAATGACAGCAAAAATTATTGAATTATTCATCATCCTTTAGAAATCAGGCGAACCTAACAACAGTTTTGGTTTCCAATAAGACTGCAGCCTAAAAACATGATGCTTAACACCTTTAGAGAGTTAAAGCATGCCATGTTTGTTTAAAAATAGCTCTGCACGATGAAAGGGAGCAAAAAATGCCAAATTGGTTGGTCAGGTTTCCAGCTAGTTTAACATCTGTCCCAAATAGGTTGCGTTACATACAACATGAAGGGTAACAAGTTTACTGTGCATTTGGCTTGAAACAATGTATGTATGTGTGAATATTTCCATGATTCATTGAAGAAACAATTCAAAAATTTAAATACATAATTACTCAATATCATGTTGTTCCAAACCCCTATAACTTTGTGCGTTTATGTGTGTGTGTTGTTTTTTCTTTCTTTCTTTTTTTAAATGCAATGAATGAGGGGAGTTGAATGTTCTTTTGGACCCAAAAACAGGTAAAACATTTTTCAAAATATCTTCATTTTTAAGTGAACTAATACCAATATGTAAACATTTGTTTTTGCATAGTATATTATCTCACATTTTGACGTCATCCTTTCTTATCAGTCATCAGTAGTTCCATATTAAGTATATTTTATTCATGCTAACTTGTTTCTATTTAGGAAAGAGTTAATGAAGCCAAAATGCCTCATGATTACTCAAGCTATAGATCATAATAGTGTTCTTCCAAAAGCAATCACTATAAAGACAGGCGGGTTCAGAATCATGTCTGCTACTACCTCTGGTACAAATTGCATGAATTTTGGAATTCCAGTGGTTTAGGAAGCCACAGTTTCTAGGATTGAGGAAATGCGATGGCGAGAGATTCCAGGCCCATTAATAGTGGCTGTGGTCCTAAGACCCTGATGAGTCCAAAAGTTTGAATTTACTTTAGGGAAAAAAGATAATTACATGGAAGCTTGTTTCATGAATTTAATATTGTTCTGTTACTCATTTATCCATTTTCAAGGCAACTGATTGTATGTACATTCGTATACAGGTAGGAAAGCCATATATATATATGGCTTTTTTTAAGTAAAAAAATACATAGCTGCTTTTAAAACATGTTTTTGGCATATTGTTGTATGAATAACTTCTTAAGATAACAAGCCAAACCTTGACCCCATGTATGAAGGAGACCCAGATTTCTTTGGGACACCCGTTTCCAGTGGTGGTACATTAGCCCAGCTCAGCCTGTATGATTGCCCACTACATCGCAGCGCCTCCTTTCATTTGTCATAGCATGAAAACAGACGGCCTACATCACATCCCCCGGGTGAAGGTTACCAACACTCAACAACTGCTATCCATCTCTTTATAGTAATATAGCATCACTACGAAAAATGCAATAAAGCAAATGTGAAAGAACTGTAACATGGTTCCTGAATTCAATGCTGTACATCACAATAGTCCTGTAGAGCTTGGCTGGACATACTAACATCACAAGATATGTGATTTTTCACACTTTGAAGGTGGAGGCAGATTTTCCAACTGCCAACTGAAAACCACATACATTCTAATTGCTTTTGCCCTCAATTAGATAAGGGCCCTCAAAGGTTTCAATAAGGAGGTTTAAGGATATGATGTTAGTAGAATGGTATGAGTGTAAGAGAGGGAAGAGAGCAATGCAGGTCAGTGATGCGGGAGCGGGATGCAGCGCCGGCACACATGGCTCAGGGACTGAGGGACTCCGACAGATGGAACCTGGTGGGTGACAAACAATTAACAAACCTACAAGAATAGATAGTGTGACGCTGCTCACGTAGGCACCGGAGAAAAAGAGAACATACAGAGACTGACACGATGAGAGCTGCTGTTCTGCTTTACAAGGACGCTTTCATCGTCACTTCACACGTTCGATGGGTTTTCAAAGTTCAAATTGTTGCCACTCATGGTGCATCCTCATCAAGTAAGAATCATCATCGTCTTATGATGAGTAATTGACTTGATCATGGTATCTCTCCAAACGATTATAAAAATGAATATGTAATTAGTAATCAGCGTTTTTCTAATTTGCTTCCCTTTTCTTCAAGTGTCCCAGTAGTGTCACAAGTGTTCCCCAGAAAGCATTACAGAAGATAACATGTTTCACTGCTCAGCGTTCAACAGTTTTTTCTCTCCTCATTTTCACACATTTAAAGCACAGCATGTTCTTCAATCTGCCCAGCTGAAAACTGTCCTCATTAACATAATATGTGACACTTCTTTAAATGGATTTTGCTTTGTCGGTGACCTAGTACACTGAACTGGGCATGATGTAGATGTGTGTGTGTGAGCACATCTGGAGTCTAGACTCAGCGGCTCTGTGGGCAGGGCCATATCTCTCAGCTGCATCAGGCCAAGAGCCCAATGCTGTTTACATAGGTGGCACAAAACTATAATTTGTTTAAATGTTGAGATGTATTGCGCTCTTAGTCTGTCTCGTGCCTCAACTCCCTCTGCCTCCTTTGAGAGACAAGCAGTCTGCTCCTGTAAAAGCTGTTCTAATCTGGAACCAGCTCAGCCCTCATGTTTCAGTGTGAATGACTTCCATGTATTTATGTTTGGGGGTCCCAGATACCTCAATGGGGTGCATTTATTAAAAAATAATAAAAAAGTAAAAAGTAACAACTTAATCCCTGCTGCCCACCCAAGACAGCTCAATTGTAACCAAACACACTTTAACCATAAATGCCAACCTTTCATTCCTATCTAAATCATGCATACATTTATTGTATTAACAGTCATTTCAAAAGGTGGCGGTCATGCTGGTGCTGTTTGTTTTAATTTATATGTTTGTGTGTGTTCATGTGATATAAGGCTTGCAGGTTAGTTGAAGTGACAATTCCTAATGAATTTCCTTCAGAGGAATTACAGTCGCTCAACCAGCAGGTCAGCTCTGGTGTATGCAGAGCAGACACAATGTACACACCGGGCAAAATTACAGCCCCACAATTTCTCAAGGAGTTAACATAATAGGCTGTATTATGAATAGAATAAAACAGATCTTGCCTTTGGATTAGGTGGAAGGAATGTTGCTTTTTAACTTCTAAGTCAATGAATTAAACATTTATAGTACTTTGGGATGAAATGTGCTGATAAAACTTAATAACCCAAACACTTGTGGTCAGGATTTTTCCACTACCTGTCCACCACCTTTTTGATGTTGCATGAGTAGACAGTTGGAATTGCCCATGGACCCTTGCAAGCAGTCTACTGATCACATGCACACTTAAGTAATGCCTAAATAACATTGGTGTATTAATACCAATGACCTAATAAGGAGAAGCCCACCTCTTTGCACTGGGAAAAGCTGCAGTCCTTCTTAAAAATCTGTCATACAAGCCCTTAATCCTGCAACTATGTAAGCAATGGAGGTGGTCTACTGTACACCCTTAATGTTCTATATCTGTGTTTTTAGAAGCCATGGGAGGTGTTTGACCTCATTTTGGTGTTTAGCCTTGATTTGTTTATGAAAAGGTGTTGTCGAGTTTACTTCATTGGATGTGTATTTCACCAAGACCATTTAATTCTTGAGTTGATTGTATGATCATTTGGAAATTTTAAAAAAGTTGTTGGTTCTGTAGGTTTTTGTGAAATTGAATGAGATTCTCCATTGACTTTTTTTGGTTCTAAATTAAAATATTTAATATTTTATTGAAAAGATCAATTCAGCAAGTGATTAAGCATTAGAACGCAAAATGAAACATGTAAATGGACAAAGTTCCTAAATACCAGCAACTGAACTGGTAATGTTTGACCCGAAAATCTACCATGCTGTTGTCTTTTTATTTTGTTATTATAATTTTTTTTTATCTATCATATTGTTGTATATCAGGGCTGAAATAGGGCCCAATATTGATCCAGTGAGCTGACTGGATATGTGAGCCATCTAAGGGCATCTGTGTCTCAGAGACTGGAGCCGCTCTCTGTATGTTTACTCTCTCAGGGGTGTAGAGCAGGGCACCGCTCTTAGCCCACCAAAGATGAGGGTCATAGGAGCTCTCACAAAGATTCATGGTGATCCAAATCAAAGCAGAACTCTTTTGCTGTGAGAGGATTAGGGCTCGCAGAATTATTGCACGGAAAGTTTCAAGTAGAACCATTAATCATTTCAAAGAAAATGAGTGTGAACTCAGTTTAGTGAAATTTTAATTATAAATTCATCATGTAACAGGTCATTGTAAGGTAACATTTTAATATATATATTATTATTTATTATTTTTATTTATTTATTTTATATATTTATATATATATATATATATATATATATATATATATATATATATATATATATATATATATATATATATATATATATATATATATATATATATATATATATATATGTTTTTTTTTTTTTTTTTTTTGCAAATTCTGTAGATTTTTGGTAGATTCCTACATAATCTGTGATTGGTGCTATCCAGTAAATAAGTAATACACATACTTTGCAGAAACGTCTATCAGGTGCATGTTTTTATCTGGAAGATTTTTTTAGAGCGTTTGCAGACATACGTCTCTAAGATATGTCCTGTCAGATGTTAAATAGACAAATGTCTTTAATATGTTGATTATTTAGATTGTATGTTTAAAAAAATAAAAGTAAAATTGTTTATCTGATGTTTGTACACAACAGATGTTTACCAGCCGAAACACTCTTTAAAAGATATCTGGAGAAATGCATATTGCTTTTATACAGCTGTTAAGATGTTCTGAGTGGTTTTTAGTGTGTCGCTATGCAGTTACTAAGGTGTTCTGATTTTAACATGTTATTTGATTGTGTTATAACATGTTATAAGTTGTACCGAGTGATTTTTAACATATTTTTATATAATGCTAAGATGTTCTGCACCTCTTCTCATCAAGCTGCATGACTTTAAGTATGTTTTTTTACAAAGTTTGTTCAATCTGAGAAAATCACATCTTTGTTCACATGGTGCAGCACGCTTCAGAAATCCTCAACCTTCCCCAGCTCCACTTTTATAGATCTGCCACAAGGTGATTTCATGTATGTTATACATAGGGTTATTTCATATATGTGATGCGATCTTGGAAAACCCGTTGGATGTCACGCTGGGACATTTTAAGGAAATTCTAAAAAAAAAAAGTAATTTTTTTGTCAAAATTAGGGTTTCGTTCAATTATTATTCTGTAACATCTTGTCTATCATCTCTAAAAATATCTTGGCAAAATTAACTTGTTTAATGCAGAAAAGTAATGATTTATTGCATCAAGCAGAAAAGGCTTTGTCTTTCTCTCATGTTAAGAACAAGCTGCAGAGGTGCTTTCTTATAACACCACAAAAACAGTTAACCTATCAAAATAAATCACATGTCATAAATAATAATGGTGTATTAATGCACATTTCCCGCCAGTCCTGTTTAAACTATGGCACTCAAAGTTTTATTTTTATTTTTTTAAATATATATATATATAACGAGGAGGCACAGCGCAAGAAAATAAAACAGTCTGATTTCACATTCAGAGATGAAGAATCGGATGATGATGTTACTAAAGAGGAGGAGTCCAATGACAGTCTGTTATATGCACAGGTGCACTCACTTTTCTAACTTAAAAGGTACACTATTCGCGGGATCCAAACATACAAGGGGTGATCAAAAGTTAAGTGAATATGCCCATCATGATAAACAACAGAAAACGGTCTTCTTCAGGGTAAAGTTAGTCTGTTTGTGTAATGATGCATTATAGCACTCCTGACAGACAGCGATCGTTAAGTAGAAGTGAAAGTGAAACCCGTCTCATTTTAAAACCCGTTTTTCTCAAAATTCCTTTCCGGAAAATCATAGCTATCAACTTCTGATAGCCATAACATCTCAGGTTACGAATGTAACCATGGTTCCCTGAGTAGGGAACGAGACACTGCGTCCTCTAGGGGCCGCTATGGGGAACACCTCGTCGTGACCCGTGTCTGCAGCATACATTGAAAAAACACCAACTTGTTGGCCCACTACAGCCTCTGACGTCACTACCGGCGGGAGAACATGTCATTCACTTCTTCGTCTGAAGCTTGCGTCCGAAGCATGGCAGCTAGAGGACACAGTGTCTCGTACCCTACTCAGGGAACCATGGTTACATTCGTAACCTGAGACGTTCCCTTTCAAGGGAACTTCGAACTGCGTCCTCTAGGGGACGCTATGGGGAACAGTATACACACCGCCATGCTGAGGGGAGCGCAGGCCAGAATCTTTCCATGGGAGTTGCCCCTAGGACGTTTAGATGGCTGTCTGTGACAGTACTCCTTATGGCCAAAAGCCTAAGCTACATACCCAACTTAACTGTTAGGGCCTCGACCCGGGGTAGAGCTGAAGGCTTGGAATCAGGAACGATTCCTTTAAAGGGATACGGCTAAGACCCTAGCATTTTCTTCCAAGTCTTTCCTGTCACACAGGGGCTACCGCTAGCTTACGCATAAGCTTGCTGAAAGAGCTGTCTCAACAGTTCTCTAGTAGCAACACCCTGATTAGATAGGTATCCGAGGTTACATAGGTGGAGTGGCGCCCAAGATGAACAGGGCTTTTACCAACTCAAGAAAGAGCACGAAGCAACTGCGCGAAGCCCTCACCATATAGGATTTTAGAAAGAATGCAGAATACTAGCGTGCAAACTTACCACAGTGCGGATTTCAGAAAGTGTGCAAAGACTTCACGTGCACACTTACCATAGCATGGATTTTCAAATACTGTTCGAAGGAGGGGCTCTCGTGGCACTCTGATAAAGCAGCTAATAGATGGAATGTTGCATCTCAAAACAGTATGATTGAGAGTCATCAACTCGATCTATGGAGACAATACTGGAGCGCTCTGGGGAAAAAACTGAGAACTCAGTCTCATATAAAAGGAGAACTCCGAGCTCACAGTAGCGCGCTCATAGGCGACCCTTTTTGGAAAAAGGGGAGCGCTGCTAAACTACCATGAGAATTGCCCAAATAGCCCCTCATGTTGAGGGAAACTATGCTTGAAGTGTATAAATAAATACACACTGGCTGAATGAAGCCCAAGGAACCAAGGTCTAATCATCTCAAGAAAGGGAATGAGGCGGAGCGCGTAACCCTTACCGCAGGGGTGTTGATTACGCGGGGGACACTTTTATCATCACGCAAATTCGTCCCCCGCACTTTTTCGGACAAATGTGTTCATATAGAGGTTTTCAAGAGCTGGTGTGAATAAATATAGATTTAAACTCAAAGAGACAGGATAGTTTGCGCATGACCTGATATGTTTTCGGACCGAGAAGGCGAGATGAACATCACGGAGCGCTAATCTCTCATGCAGTGTGTGTGTGTGTGTGTGTGTTTAATTCATACTCGAAACCGGAGGGGGCTCTCGCGCAGAAAGTCATATCAGGAAACTCCTAATATGGACAACAACAGCGTCCAGCTATCGCTGTATGAAAACAGTTATTTTCTGTTTTGTTTTTTTTCAAGTCCAAACAAATCTCCAGCAGGTGATTAATAAAGTATATGAACAATGCAGTGCTAATTGACAAAGCATTTATTACAGTATATAAACTATTCTGCCTTATTATGTGATAAAAAATGTTTGTAGTATAAAATCATTATTCTTTGTTATTGTCCAGCATTTATAGATTTCTAAGCCAATTAAAAGCTAGAAATTAGAGAAAATATCAAAAATAATTCTGATATTCTGATTTGTTGCTAAAAAAACAAACAAACAAACAAACAAAAACTTGTATTATGATAATGTTGAAAACAGCTGAGTATAATTCTTTCAGGTTTCTTTGATGAATAGACAGTTCAAAAGAGCAGCATTTATCTGAAATAGAAATCTCTTGTAAAATGATGTCTTTATCATCACTTTTGATCAATTTAAAGAATCCTTGCTAAATACAAGTATTAATTTATATAATTTATTTAACAAAACAAAACAAAAAATTATATTGACTAAGCTTTTGACTGATATAGTGTATAATGTTGCAAAAGCTTTTTATTTCACATAAATGCTGATCTGTGGATCCTTCTAATCATCAAAGAATTTACTCATCTGTTTTAAATATTGATAATCAGCATATTAGAATGATTTCTGATTAATGTGACACTGAAAATTCACCTTTGATCACAGGGATACATTGTATTTAAAATATATTCAAATAGAAAACAGTAATTTTAAATAGTATAAATATTTCACAATATTATTGCTTTTGCTGTACTTTGGATCAAATAAAGGCAGGCTTCGTGAGCAGAAGAGACTTCTTTCAAAACATTAAAAATCTTACTGTTAAAAAACTGTTGACTAGTAGGCTATATAGATTACAGAAATGTTATATCGTAATGTTTTATATATATATATATATATATATATATATATATATGTGTGTGTGTGTGTGTGTGTGTGTGTGATTGCTGTCCCCCTCACTTCTGAAAAGATGGCTACGCCCCTGCCTTACCGTACAGGATTTCAGAAAATGCGCAGAGTCCTGCATGCACACTTACCACTTACGTGGAATTTAGAAAGTGTGCAAAGTGTTCACGTGCACACTGACCACCATGTGGTTTTGAGAAAGTACACAAAGCTTAGCGTGTGTACCTAAAGGTTCCTAAGCATCGCAGAGGCACTGAATCGCACGGGAGAGGCAAGCTCAATTGTACAAACCTCGGGCGAGGGGAGCATCACCTGAGGCAGCATATACAAGAAGACTTAACTGCCACCTCCACTTCCAGCTAGATGCGATAGCACCACTAAGCGGCCAGGAGACCCCTTAGGGTGACCTGGATGGACATCCATGAAATTCCCGATGTCTGCCAGATTCATCCACAGACGTCTCTCCACTGCCACCATGGCCACCCTAGTCCCGCCCATGGAGGAGGCAGCCTGCTTGGTAGAATAGAGAGAGGTCCGTGGTGTGTAACAAAGCCACAGCCTGACCTGCTGCTTCGTATGCCTTGCCATCTAAGCCAGATGAATTTCTGAAGGGGCTTAGATGGCAAGGAGGGAGCTTAAGAGAGGATGTTTCCCCCGCAGAAAATTTTTTTTTTAAGCTCTTTCTACAGGGGGCATCCCCTCATAGCCGCTTTCGCGCATCACCTTGATGCCGGCAGATTTACTCTAATGCCGAAACCGATGGATGCGAGAAGAAAATGGCCTCTTTCATTTCTTTTTGATATCTGTATGGAGATCATGCAGAAATGGAAGGCTCACCTGAACTGGAGAGCTATGGTCAGAAAGAAAACGCTCATCAAGGTTTTTTTTTTTATGTCCTTACATCGTCATCTTGTTAGCGCATTTTCATGGCAAGTCCAACATTGCCGTGGTGCGATCCATAACCTCTAACAGCTCTACATACGCAGGGCAGGAGCATTGAGAAGGCTCAGCCTCAGCTTCTTCACCATCCTCAAATATCTCCTGCTTTCCCTGGGTAAAAACCCAGCAGAGCACTAACCTCAGTATCAGATAGTGTTAAAGATATAACATCATCCTCCTGAGGCTCTCTCTCGTCCGCCGCCATTACGAGTGCCATTACGAGCACGAAAAAAAAACCCTCTTTAAAACATTCAAACAGATCCACCTGTATTCTCATGAGCTCATTCTCCTCCATGCCCCAGCAATGGCAGGTCCTGAACCGCGGGAAGCAGATGACTGCCTTTTTTTCCTTTTTTTTTCCGGAAGAGAGACGGACCAGAGCGGAGCTTTTCTCCTTAAAAAAAAAAGCTCACAATGCACGCTGATTGGCTCCTCAAATACATCGCATGCGTGCTCTTCACCCAAACAAATGACTCAAAGATTGCGTGTGTCATCGGGTGTCAAATAACGCCAACACGGATGCACACATTGTCTAAACGTTGGTGGTTTTTCAATGTATGCTTCAGACACGGGTCACGACAAGGTGTTCCCCATAGCGGCCCCTAGAGAACGCAGTTCGAAGTTCCCTTGAAAGGGAACTTTTTTTACGTTCAAGCTATGGACAAAAACTGTTTTAGAAAGGGCTTGAACACAGTTTTCATATGGTATCAAAACCTAAAAAAGGTAAAATTTCACCATGTGTTGGGTTTTCCTAGATCATATCACATGTGTTATACAGTATGTGCAGCAGCAGTATTTCTTACATGCTCACAGCAACATTTCTGTGGATGTACTGGCTGTGGTAAGTCTCAGTACTTGCTCTGCCGTAATAGCAGCAGCATAGCATATCTTTTCTGCCAAGACCAAACACATTAACATTGCCATGTATATATCCATGCTAAACTTTCAGAGAGTTGTCATGATAAAAATGTCTGTAACTCAAACAGTGCAGAACTAGTTACATGCCGTGTGTGTGTGTGTGTGTGTGTGTGTGTGTGTGTGTGTGTGTGTGTGTGTGTGCCAAGTTCAGTCAGTTTCTTTCTTCTGCTGAACACCAAATAAGATATTTTGAAGAATGTTGGTACAGAGACAGGTAACCATTGTTTCCCATTGTATTTTTTTTCTCCATACTATGGAAGTCAACGACTACAGTAACTCAACTGTTTGGTTACCAACATTTTTAAAAAATATAATCTTTTTGTGTGCGTTTGTGTTTTTTTGTTTTTGTTTTTTTGGGTGAACTATCCCTTTAAGTTTAGAGGTTTGTCCAAATCACTAACCTTAATATGAGCATTAGTAATAACCTTAGCCAGCAACACTAACTATCATGCTTCATTAATTATTTTGATTCTAACAAACTGCATCGGCTTGTTTATCATTCTTAAGTCACAGTTTTATGAAAGAGCTCATTAAACATGCTCTGTCTCTGTTCACCTGGGTCTGCTCTGTGTTTTGGACGCCCTTTCTATGTTACATTCACTCCTGGTATCCTCTGTGCTATTTAACTAACAATAACAAGAGTCATTTAGCAGACAGATTCACAGGGACGCCAGCCAAAACATTCTCCACAGAGCATTCTCCTCTCACTCGTACTAAGGACCCCACTCTAGATGGTCCTGCCCCAACAAATGGCACACAACCCTACTGTAGTACCCAGAGATAAGAACGCCCAGCATGGTCTGCAGTCTCTTCCCAGAGGCGCCACACATATCTCCTCCATCTCCTCTCCACCACAACCAGTACTGACTGAAACACCAGCTCTGAGAACATAAAGATCTATGTAATAGTAACTTAATATGCACACACACCATGCCTGCCCTGTCTCACCGTGGATTAGCATTGGTTTGTCTTCTGTGAGTAAGAGGCTGTTTAAAGTGGAGACAGTGTTCTGTCTCTGCTGCTCTATTCTCATGCGTGACCCTCATGAGCTGAGTGAGTCATACTTAAAAATGTATTAAGGTATTAAATTAGGTAATAGATTATCACCAAGTGGCAAGTAGTTTTCAGAGCAATTTTTACACTTTTAACCATTTGGTGGTTTTTGGTTGCTGTATGAAGTCAGTTACCCTCAGTTTCACAAAGGTACAGCTCATCACATCACAATAACTGTGATAGGCGTAATCCTCCAACATAATCAATAACAAATCAAAACAAATAATCAAAATAAATAAATTAATTAATTGTGCATTGTTGGTTGTACCACTTTACATTTATCTGGTAATCGTTCTTTTTTATTAATTGTTGATAATAAGTGAAGCAATTTTTGTAACATAATTATTTAACTATGAAATAATGATGAAAAAAATATCCCAAACTACTAATTTTAAAGAACTGATTTTTTTTAATGAGCATTTAATATTATATCAGGACTGTTACATACCTCTCAAAATGTATTTTAATTCAGATATTAAAAACATGCTCAACAGAGTAAAGGGCTTTTATGTATTGAATCGCATTTTTTATGTATTTTCAAACAAATTATTAGATGCAAAGAAAATGTCTTTGACCGTTACATATCAAGCACAATATCAAAATTTATTCTTATGGCCTGTAGCTATGCATGTTTCATAACACTTCATAACACATGACACTGGCATGAACTGCTGTGTTTTCGTGACTTGTTTTTCACACCTTTATATGTTTGTTTTTTTCTTTCTTTTCTTTTGGTCGTTTCTTGGTATATTTTTATTCCTTTGCCCTTCCCTCTTAAGAAACCAACAGCCTCTTGGCAGGTCGCCGGTGTGAAATCAAATTTGGATGGAAATGCAAAGTAATATATTCAATATACATGCCCTCAGTTAATAGTTTATGCATTTGTAAATGAGTAGGAAGATGTGTTACTGACAATAGTTCTGGTATATTCATATGCAACCTGTGACACCTCAAAGCAGACTCCTGGAAACTGGTAGTAAATCACACTTGCAAGAGTACCATCAGTTCTTTGTGCAAAAGACAGGAGGTTACGGTTGCTTTAAATTGAATGATGAAATTGCATATTTCCTATTTTTCTTTTTCAGTCAGTATGCAATTGGAATAGAAAACGGCAAACCTGACTGAAGAAGTTGAGAGAAACTCAGCACATGGCACACTTCAACTCAAGATGTTGGGAGCTGTCAAAGCACCACTATCTTTAGCATGACAATCTCACCCTTCTGCACAGAGTCTGCACATGTGTGGATCTCTTGGAGAGCTCTGCGCTCCTCTCTTCTCTGCTCTTTTCATCTCCTTTGCCTCCTTTAATTTCGAGCAGGCCTCATGTTGGGCTTTGTTTGACGACCAATACGGTGAGGTTCACACCCAGGGAGGTGGCAGCGGAAGGCGAACAGCAGAAGGAGCCCTTTTTAAACATGGCATTTGTGGGTGTACAGCATCCCACCTATGTGGAAACACCGGGGAGGCATCGGCCCAGGTCAAAACCGATAATGAAGATGAAAGCAAAGCATTGGGAAACCTGTTCACTCTCTGCCCTATCAACCCCATGATTGCACAAACACCATCTGACCACAGTACCTCAATATGACCATCATGACTAGATCGTGGTTCTCACTTCCAGTCCTGGGGTACCACTGCTCTACACATCTTCCTTATTTAACACACCTAATTCAGATCATCAGCTCATTAAGAGGAAGATCCTTGAACTGAACCGAGGGTATCAGATGATAGAAACATACAAAATGTGCAGAGCAGTCGTACTCTGGGACTGGAATTGAAACCACTGCTTTAGATAATTCTGAATATTTTTAAGAAGGTATACAGGGGATTCTTACCAAATCTAATGCATGTCCTGCTCATGTGTCACCTCAAAATCAAATAAAAGTAAAAAATATTTTGAAAACTACATTCTAATGACAGCTAAGCACAGTTTTCATTTAAATTCCCATTACTGTAAAGCTTAAACAACAACAAAAATAAATAAAAACAATATTATGGTAATGAGAATTTACAGGTTTAATGTATCATTATTGAAAGATCTTCCTTTATAATGGAATGCAAAAATATTAGTGGCCTGTTTTCCTTCTTATTTTTGCTGTCTTCCTTATTTTGGAGTGATCTGTGATTCACATATAAATTATCAACAGGCCATCACAATAATTATCACATTTGGCTTAAAACTGCATAAATAAGAAAACTAATTGTGTTAGGTTTAGCTTTTTTATAGATGATTATAGATAAACATTTTTAATGAGGTACAGTGAACATACATTTCCATGACAATTAAGTATTCAGCTTTCATTTAAATAAAAAAATTCATTTAAATTCCCATCACTGTAGCGTAAAAACTTAAATGGTAGTATTTGTTGTTGTCTGTAATTCATGCTGATTTAAACACACACACACACACACACATTACACAAATGAGAATTTATGGGTTACATGTGCCTCACTATTTAAAAAAAAATCTTATTGGAAAGCGGAAAGCAAGACATATTAATGTAAAGTATATTTTATTTTATTTTATTTTTATTTTATTTTGAGTGACCTAGATATGTTTTTGTGAAAATAGCCAACAGTACGGTGTACATTTTAGGACATCCTCAGACCTCAGTCATCAAATGAAAAGGCGTCATGCCTCAGACTAAAAGGCTTCAGTCATCGGACAAAACGGCATCGCGCCTCAGACTGAAAAGCTTCAGGTCTCAGGAAAAACGACGTCAGGTGTCAGGTCTCATACAATAAACATTAGGTATCAGACGAAACGGACTCAGAAAAAAAGTCATCAGACAAAACGGACTCAGACAAAAAGTCATCAGACGAAACGGACTCAGGCAAAAAGTCATCAGACAAAATGGACTCAGACAAAAAGTCATCAGACGAAACGGACTCAGGTGGAATATAGCGTTGCCCCGCCCCATGTGACGTCACACGCACGCCGTTCACAGGAAGTGGTATATCATGGTTGATAGATGGCAAAAGGAGGTAAGCAGCGTTTGATATTTCATATTTTAACAGTTTTATTCAAATGTTAAACTAATTAAGTTATATAGGGAAGAGAACATGCTTTTCGAGAGTCTTGTGTGCACGTTTAGAAAGTTAGTTAGCCATATTGCAACTAGCGAGCTTTATTTTGGCCAAGTAGTAAAGTTACCCTTACGAAAAATAACCATGGTTTTACTATCAAAAAACAAAACAAAACAAAAAACAAATGGTCGATATAGTTAAATCATGGTATCCACAGATTAACATGATTTTGCTACTAACCATAGTTTAACCATGGTGTTTGTAGTAAAACTGTGGTTATACAAATGGTACGTTAATCATTACACTAAAAAAAGTTACTACACATTTATTATAATAAAACCACAATGCATTATATATAGAAAAACTTTGTTGTTTCATCTCATAAATAATCATAACAATTGTACGTATAAAACTTACTTATTTGTGGATGTAACTTTTATGAGTATGATTATGTATAACACGCAATATACACCATGCTAAATCCACATGATTTATAATGGTTTATAAGTCTTATATCTTGACATTATTTATTTAAAATATATACAGTATCTTACTATCTTATTGATATTACAATAAATATAGTTAAAATCAAAAGTATTACATATTACACATTCATCTGATCAGATTTTTGATATGATGGCTGTTTAATGAAAAATAATATTTTTATTTTCATTATTATTGTTGTAGTTATTTATAATGGAATTTGCCTGCTTTGAGTAAAGTAACAAAACAACAATGCCAAGATATGAGACTTGTATTATATATAAGGGAAACATTCTGTTGTAAGTTAAGTGGATGCATTATATTCATTGCGTATTATAAATCATAATCTTAAATGCTATAACCACAAATAAGTAAATTATACTTACATTATAACACATTAAAACTGTTATGATTACTCATGAGATGATATGACATATTACAAAGTTTTTTTTCTAATACATTATTCATAAATTATAAGAGTATTCTTATGGCATTATAATGAGTTTTAAATACGGGCTTCATAGGAAGTGTTACCGTTAAGTTTAATCGATAATGTACTTCTTCACTGATGTTATACAATATCCTTGTACAAATGAAAAAAATAAAAATGTTAACAGCATCTAATGCTTTTATCTTGCAGTGAAACGCATCTAAGAAGATGAATAAAATCAAGTTAGCCACAGAGATGGCACCGTCCAAGAGCACAGGCATGTATTTTTCCTTTCTGCATTGGTAAGAACACTATTAACTCAAAGAAAGTATATGTAAACATTTAAACATCATAGACTAATAATGAACAAGAGTGCAGATTAAGTAACAAATATATAAATTAAAACCACCCAAGATCAGTAAACGATCTTTAACTATTACTTTGTCGTTTTATATTAAGGGAGTTCATCCAGAGGCAGTGAGTGAACTGTGTGTCCTGAAACCAGAATCAGTTGGGAAGAATGGAATCAATTCTACCCCATAAAAGGCTTACACGGGTAATTCACAACTCTGTTTGTTTGTGTGTGTGCGCACAGCTATATCTTAATGTCTTCACGACTCATCATTTGTGTTCATTTCTTTAGGTCCCCTTCCAGATGCTGATGTCTTGGCTTCTGGTGCAAAACTAATTCAGATTAATCCCAAGCCTTTGCTGCCACACATACTTGAGGGCATGTCAAAAGTAGAGTTGTACCTCTTGGCAGTCCACTTTCATACCAATGTCCCCCTATAGCTGCAGGTGTTCCTGATGTTAATTTTCCCCCACTACCTGTGCTTGGTTTTCAGTTTGGCTGTCATTTTAAAATAGTCCAGACGGACGAGTGCATGATCCATCTGAAACATTCCAGTTTGGACTAGTGGAGGTAAAAAGCACCTCTGCTGAAAACATTGCTCAGGCTCCATTTATGAAAATTCAAAGAGGACTAGCCAAACTTAAAGAGACCCATAAGTACTACTGGCAGGTACAAGGTCAGACTGCAGACACTGGTCTACTCTGGTGTGACTTTGTGACTGAGACAAAATCAGATTTCATAATACAGATGATCTGGCGAGATGATGCCTTCATAGCATCAATGAAAGTACTATTATAACGTTTACCTGGATGTGTATCAGTGGTATGAATGGACAGATTCTGTTCATATTATAGTATGAACCTAAGATTTATTTTTACATTCATAGTAAATATATACTTTATGTAGTTGAGTAGCATTGAGTAGCAATATGTACATACCGAGGTGAATACTTTGTTTTGTATTAAATCTTCTGTAATGTATATGATATGCATATTCTTTTACTAGTTGTGTATATTAACATTTGATACATTGTATGATATAACAAATAAGATTTTTTCATGAGTTAATATAAAAATACTTTTATTTCATTGTCAAATTATTTTCAGGGACATTTTATTTAAATAATTTCATTATACAAAATATAAAATTTTACATTACAATAAAAAAAAGTAAAAACATTTAATGATGGTAGGTATTAAAGGTATGCACTGCAACTAACTGAAAAGGTAAAAAAAAATTAATAAATAAAAAACTACTATCAAATGTTAACACTGTAACACTACTATTGTAATAATCACAGTCATTCTTAAAAATCTAATATACTAATATACATTCACTGCTCAAGAAACATTGGTCCCTGATAATAAACCATAAAACAGCAATTATGCCAGATCTGATTAATAGTTCCTGACAAGGTGAGTGGCACAACAGAATCCCAGATGTGTATTTCCTTGACCCTTCTAATCACCCTTTCCACCAGAAGTCTGAGGCGTGCAGTGGCCTGTGTTTTTTCACAGTCCTGTTTGCTGAACTGCTTGGCACATTTGAAAGATGGAATGATCTGTCTAGCACCAACACTGGAGAGCATATCTTCAATAGTGAACCCCTTGTATGCCATAACCACATCTCCACTGCACCACACAGAGCTACGCCTACCAGACCTTTGAATGTGGTAGTGCACTTATAACTTCAGAGTGGAGTTTCAGTGATGTAGGGCTTTCACAGCAGATTTCTGTACAGTCCAGGATGACATGCAGGTTTGGATTAAACAAACAGTAATTCTCTGGCATGGAGGAGCTTATTTGTTGCATGGACATCTAAATGGGTACTGGATCCAGGCAATGGTCCTGCTCAGCATGGTCACGCTTACCCAGAAAATGTCAGCGATAACTTGATTGACTGAAACAACAAATATATATTTAATTATAAGACAGAACCATTGTTTTTACAAAATCATTTAATTCAACAACTAGTGTTAGACTCATACAGGTATGTTATAATTAGACCAACATTTCAATCTAATAGCTTGAAAGAATTCGCTTTACCCAGACGTAAAGTGGCCATGGTTTTATTATAGTAAAAGTGTAGTAACATGTTTTTTTAGTGTAATGATTAACGTACCATTTGTATAACCACCGTTTTACAACAAACACCATGGTTAAACTATGGTTACTATATCGACCATTTGTTTTTTGTTTTGTTTTTTGATAGTAAAACCTTGGTTATTTATCGTAAGGGTAATTTTACTACTTGTCCAAAATAAAAGCTCGCTAGTTGCAATATGGCTAACTAACTTTCTAAACGTGCACACAAGACTCTCGAAAAGCATGTTATCTTCCCTATATAACTTAATAAGTGTAACATTTGAATAAAACTGTTAAAATATAAAATATCAAACGCTGCTTACCTCCTTTTGCCATCAATCAACCATGATATACCACTTCCTGTGAACGGCGTGCGTGTGACGTCACATGGGGCGGGGCAACGCTATATTCCACCTGAGTCCGTTTCGTCTGATGACTTTTTGTCCGAGTCCGTTTTGTCTGATGACTTTTTGCCTGAGTCCGTTTCGTCTGATGACTTTTTGTCCGAGTCCGTTTAGTCTGATGACTTTTTGCCTGAGTCCGTTTCGTCTGATGACTTTTTTTCTGAGTCCATTTCGTCTGATACCTAACGTTTATTGTATGAGACCTGACACCTGACGTCGTTTTTCCTGAGACCTGAAGCTTTTCAGTCTGAGGCGCGATGCCGTTTTGTCCGATGACTGAAGCCTTTTAGTCTGAGGCATGACGCCTTTTCATTTGATGACTGAGGTCTGAGGATGTCCTAAAATGTACACCGTACAACAGGCCATCACAATAATTATTAAATTTGACTCTACAAAGACCCACAAGGACTATGAAATGCTTAGTAAACTGCTGCCCTCAATTTGTATAATGATTTCTAAATTTGACCCAATGTAAAGGCTGCATGATGAGAATTGGATTTAATTGTGTGTCAGTTCACCATGGGTTGCCAATTACGAGCACATTTGGAAAAAATGATGTCAGGAACTCATGGAGACTGAGTGACATCAGAGACACGGGGCCAGAGCACCGGTGTCAGAGTAATTAGCATTCATTTAAAGTTGCTGAGCAAAAACAATTACACTAGAGTGGAAGCATGTACAATTGATACTAGACTTGTTTTAATTGATTACCGATTACAGACCAACCACCTCTCCCCCAATGCACACATAAACAAATACTTATATGCTTGTTCAAGGTCATTATGTTTACCACGCATTTTATATTCTCCATTTTGATAAATTGCTTAGCAATAGCAACCATAAACAACTTACTGTTAGGCTAATGGACTATACTTCTTTGTGGATAAGTTCTGATTATCAATACTGAATTTAACTTTGGTGTCTTTTATCATATTGCAAATGTTTTATAAAACCCTTATATGTGCCCGCATTGTTTTTACCATGCCCAATAAATCTCTGTAATGCATGGCCTATTATGATTTATTCCATTCTAAAGGTTTGCATAAAACCTTATAATGCAAATTTTCATTTAATATATATTTCTTCAAGAATCTGAAGTAATCTTTATTAACCAAAGGCATTAACTTTAAAACATTGAGATCACTGAACTGAATTGAATCAACATTGAAGTGATTTGAGCTGCTTACGAAAAAGCCATTTTTACTCCATTTTTCCCACAAGACATGAAGTTGCACCTTGATATTTCGCTTTTAACATCCTTGTCAATGTAAGCGGCTGTTAAATGAAATATTTTTTCTGAACCGCTGCCAACTACTTTCCCTACAAATCACCGTGGCAGCACACGATCGGGCAGCGCTTGATATTCATCTCATAGGCACCCAGCTCAGTTATACATATTTGATCAAACAGCTGATATGAAGCAATAACCTCTCATGATGATAGCATTTATTCATCCCTGTAATGATCAGCCCCAGTTTAAATTGTGCTGGAAGGCCGTGACGTACGTGCTCTCAGTAGCTGATGGGGACAAAGGCAACAGTGGGTGCAGATGTTGCCTCTGGAAGCTGGGGAGCGTGGGCCACCCCAGCCCTGTGGCTATGCAGAGCCCCAGCTGGGGGAGAGAGACAGAGCACATTCATCTACCCCTCTCCGGGGCCTCGCACAGGTACCCTTCCACTGCCAGGCACGGGGGATGAAAGGCTGCAAAGGCTGTTCCACAGATGTCACCTGCTGGGGTTCAGTGGCCCTCGCCAGCAAATGTCATGTTTGGCAGCTGGTCCGCAGCTCTCTCCCCCACTAGTTGTTGGCAGAGAAGATCCTAAAGGATACGAAAGATGCTTGCACTGGGGGCGTCCTAACAGGACAGCATTAAAGAGAGTTGTTGGCTCCTGTCCGTCATAGTACATTAACCTTGTCCTATTTTCTGCTCTCTCTAGGGCTGGAAGGGCCATGATCTTTCTCCTTTTCTCTTGCTCCCCTTCAATATTCCTCACATTCCCTTGCAATTTATCATGCTGCATCTGTCCCATACAGCTGAAAGGTCAGAAAAGTTTAGCCTATTTTACACTTAACAAAATAATTTTCGCTAATTGTTCAGTTAAAATAAGCTTATGTAACACAATTCTTGAACATTCTGTCAAAACTCAGTTTCATTGCATTCAATCCGCTTAAAGGCATAGTCCACCCAAAAAAAATTTGAATTGTACTCAACCTCATGTCACTCCAAACCTGTATAATTTTTTTTCTTTTAATTATTATTATTATATTTTTTATGGAATGTAAAAAAAGATATTTTGAAGAAAGTTGGTATCCAGTTTTGGTTCCCACTGTTCTCTAGAAATAGAGAACCCAATCAAACAAATGAGACAAAAATAGTTTCTTTGTCATTTATTTATTGAGAAATATGACCCAGTGTTATATTAATGTGCAGTGCAAAAGTATGTGAATCTCCATGATTAGCTGTTAATTTGAGGGTGAAATTAGAGTCCATCTGTTCAGAGGTATTTTCAAACAGTGAAATTACTATCAGGTGTCATTGGCTGCCCTGTTTTATTTAAATAACAGGGATCTATGAAAGTCTGATCATGTTTGCGGCAGTGAATCATGGCACGAACAAAGGAGATCTCTGAGGAGTTCAGAAAAGAGTTGTTGTTGCTCATCAGCCTGGAAAAAGGTTACAAGACCATCTCTAAAGATTTTGAACTCCACAAATCTACAGTGTATAAATGGAGGACATTCAAGACCACTGTTACCCTCCCCAGGAGTGGTCCACCAACAAAGATCACTCCAAAAGCAAGACTTGTAATAGTCTGTGAGGTTGCAAAGGAACCCAGGGTAACTTCTAAGCAACTAAAGGCCTTTCTCACATTGACTAATGTTAATGTTCATGAGTCCACCATCAGAAGAACTCTGAGCAACCATGGTGTGCATGGCAGAGTTGCAAGGATTAAGCCACTCATCTCCAAAAAGAAAATAACTTCTGGCTAAAGATCATGTGAACAAGCCAGAGGACTATTGGAGAAATGTTTTGTGGACAGATTAATATAATTTTTTTTGGTTCATGTGAGAAGTGTCCTGTTTGGAGAAAAGAACACTCTGCATTCCAGCATAAGATTGGTGAAGAATACATCTGTGAAACATGGTGGTAGTATCGTGTGGTTTGGGACTGTTTTGCTGCATCTAGGCCAGGATGACTTATCATCATTGATGGAACAATGAATTCTCAATTATACCAGCAAATTCTAAAGGAAAAATGTCAGGACATCTGTCCGAGAACTGAGTCTCAAGAGAAACTGGGCCATGCAGCAAGACAACGACTTTGTTAGAAAGTCATTCTAACAAAGAATGGTTAAAGAAGTACAAAGTTAATGTTTCTGGTCCTTAATCCAATTTAAATGTTGTGGAAGGAGCTGAAGCAAGCAGTTCACAGGAGGAAACCCATAACATCACAGGGTTGAAGTGGTTCTGTACTGAGGAATGAGCTCAAAATAATACAAGATGTTGTTCAGGACTGATCAGCTGTTACAAGAAGCTTTAACTGCAGTTACTGCTGCAAGATTAGGTCACACCAGATAGATTTTGCACCGCACATAAATGTAACACTGGGTCATTTTTCTCAATAAATAAATGAGTTTCTGCCAATATCAGTATCATATCTGGTCGGTATTGAAAAGTCCATTTTTAATTTTATGCAAAATGCGATATTCACAGAGTTATTATGTCATCTCCCTATCCCAAACCACAAAAACCGCCAGTCTCCTTTTTTTGCAGAATGCGATATATCCGCTCAACCAATCACAGCGCAACATTCCACGCACTACATAGACAGTAATGGATTGCAATTTTAATAAAATCCTAGTTTTCCTCATCTACTTTGAAATTTATGATCAACAAACAAGGGCTGTACAATAAATCGCATGAGATTGTCATGCGCATCTCGTCAGTAAAGTCGATTCTGTGATTAATAGTACCGTTAAATCTCAGATGGAAATTAAGAAGCATTTAATATACAGAGCCGTAGATCATGATCATCGACAACAAGCTATGCTACATTGCGTCCATTAGATGAATCGCATTCGATTATGGACGCGATATTGTGTAGCTTGTCAGTGTCAGTGTTAGTGTGTTTTTATTAATGCCATTTATCTTTTTGTCAATACAGCACATAGCACTAGTCAACTAAATAATTTTAACATGGCAATGATGAATGCATTTTTGGAAGCTGAATGTAAGGGAAATGGTTTGGATTGGTTCAGTTTGGTTTATCTATTCATATAGAACTACTAAAACAACCCCAAAGGGTTACCCACAGTGCTTTACACAAAAGCAAATCAACCAAAACACCATCATACACATACTGACCAAACTATCAATCACAAATTATCTCCAATATAATTTAACTCACATAAGCTGCCACCTCAAAGTGAGCTTTCAGCAGATTCTTAAACATTGATAGAGATTTAGCAGATCTGATATGTAATGGTAACTCATTCCACAATCTTGGCCCCATTACTGCAAAGGCTCTATCGACTTTTTCATGACGTATTGTCCTTGGCACTACCAGAAGTTTAAAGTTTTCTGAGTACAAGACTGAAGGGGGAGTAAAAGGTATCAAGAGATTTGTGAGGTACAAGGGTGCCTGGTTGTGTAGTGATTTATATACAAAAATTTAAATATTATATTTAGTTTTAAAACAAACAGGGAGCCAGCGCAAATTTGCAAGTACTGGGGAAATAGAATCATATTTCTTTACCCTTTTTAGATGCCTCGCCGCCGCAATCTAAAGCCTTTTTTTTTTAATTTAAGAGAAATTTGTAATCGAGACAAGGATGCAGCAGAGATTCCCCCATACAGCGAGTTACAAAAATCTAAACATGATAGAACAAATGTAAGAATAATTCATTTGAAATCGGCATTTGTCAAAAAAAATTTAGTTTTAACTTAAGGGCACATATTATAAAAGCAAGCACGTACCACTGAATTTGTTTTTCCATTTTTTTATTATCATCAATTTGAAAACCTAAATGTCTAACCAATGTTTTAAAATATGGTGCCAATGGGCTTAAATCTAAAAGTGATGGCTGGCCAAAAACCTCAGTCTTTTCTTCATTTAGCATAAAAAAAATGTTGTCATCCAATTGGAAAAGCAATGGAATGATAATCCATGCTTTCTAAATATACTACCTAAGGGGAGCAGATATAAGGAAAACAGTGTAGGAGAAAGAATTGATCCTTGTGGGACCCCCCATGCTAGCAATCTTTTCCTAGAGTTTGAATCTCCGTAATTAACTAAGAAATATCTGTCACTTAAAAAAGATCAAAACCATTTCAAGACCATGCCTTTCAGGCCTACCAGATTGCCAAGGCGAGAGATGAGAATTTCATGATCTATGTCAAAAGCTGTGCTAAGATCTAATAGAACTAAAATAACACAGTCTCCCTTATCTAGCGTTAAAAAATATGTTGTTAAAAACATTCAATAGTGCCTACCCTGTACTATGCCAACTTAAATCCAGATTGAAACATTTCTAAAATAGAATTTTCATTTCAAAATACAAGTAATTGCTACAAAACCACTTTTTCTAAAATGTTTGATATGAAAGGCAACTGTGAGATAGGTCTGTATCTTCATACGAGGTGACACAACAACATACTTAAAATCTAATGGAACCAAACCTGTACACAGACTCTTGTCAATCATGTGCATTAAGCTGTGTGGTATAAAGTCGAAAGACTGCTTTAACAGATGACTAGGCATCATATCATTTTCACTAAAAGTAGGTCATTTTGGAATTTCTGTGGTCTAATTTGATGTTGTTCATGTACTTGTTTATGATGAAATTTTATTTTATTGCTGTAATTATTTTATAGCATTAACATGATGACCCGTTCCTTTTGGGAACGATGACTGATGAATGTATTTTTAGTCCAGTGTCTGTATATAAGATTAGTATTGACCAAGTTCAGTGGCTATCATATGTGGATCAACTTACTATGTTGTGTACTATTTTCATCAGTTTCAATATGAAACATTGATGCAATGGATTTATTGCATTAAATAAAATAAAATAAAATAAAAAACTTTCATGGATTTATTAAATTTTTGGGAAAAGAATTATACAATTTTATAATAAATCTTTGAAAATCTAAATCTGGATTTGAATTTGAAATGTTATTATAACCTGAAGATGCTATGTGAAAGTTTGAAACAGAAAATAGTGGTTTTCATCTTTCCACTTTCTTAGTAAAGAAATTTTTTACTTAAATTATTAGAAATGGATTTATGTGGATTTTATAATGGTTGTAGAACCAAACTCTTCATATTTTAGTCTAATTTATTTGCATGGGTTCCCTATGGCTACTTTCACACTGCGAGCCTTAGTGGTCAATTCTGATTTTTTTTCTCAGGTCAAATTTTTTTGTATAACTGTTAACGTTGCTTTAAACGTGGCCAATATCAGAATTCCAGTGTGTGCAGATCATGGTTCTGGACTGACCCGTATGTGCAAAAGAACGATACAAAAACAGGGTTTCCAGATCTTCGCAACAAAATCTGCCAAATTCTTTGTCAAAATTAGTCCAAATCTAGCCAAATCATGTTCAGGGAGGTACACGTCGCAGTAGTGGGGTCGCGTCAACCCACAAAGTTGAAAAACATCCCGCAGCAACTGAGGTAAAAGTAGTTAAATTCCTTGGGGAAAATGTGGATTTGGCAACACTTGTGCAGTGCTCCGTCATACGGACATAAACACAAAGGATATAAAGTAAGCGATTATGCATTTCTTTATAGTGCAGGGTGACCATACGAGCCATTTTCCCAGGACGCATACTTGCCAGGATTTCTATATTGCCTAAAATATCCAGGTTTTGGCTGTTTGCACTGTACAGATCGATCATTGTATGACATTCATAAGAGCTATAGAGAGCACAGCAGATGGCTCCTTATGCATTCAAATCACTCTCTTGGTACTTTGGTTTCATACGATGATCAGTGCACAGCGATGCTTCAAGTTGAATGAACAAACAAACACCTAACATGTATGTGTATTTGCATGGCTTTGCATTTGCAATGCATATTTTGCATTGCTTTGATCGTTCTCAGAAAATCTCCCCTTCTCACACGCCACGATTGGTCGATTATGTACAATACATGTTATTGGTCAAACTACTTTGGATGTTTTAGGCAATATAGAAATCCTGGCAAGGATGCTTCCAGGGAAAATGGCTTGTATGGTCACCCTATTATAGTGTGATCTGCTGCAGAACCCAATGAAATTATACATAGGCAATATGAAAAAATAAAGACAAGTATGTGACAAAATAAAGCAGAGATTTGAAACTTTTACGTTACGAGTCATCATGTTTTGCTTGTAGAGTTGTCACTATAACACCCATGAGTTCTGACACATCACACTTCCACTGATTACCTTTCGCTACTGTCTTGATAACTTTGGGTATGTAAAATCTTTTTCCGTCAGCACGGAATTATGATGAATGTCGATTTAGAGTGATGCAAAAGCTGCATGAAATCCAACATAACAACGTAAGTAATTTTATTGTGTTGATTGGGTGAGTAATTGTGGAAATTTATTTTAGAAAATAGTGCATTTATAGGTGTTTTTGACATTTGTAAATTTAGAAGAGTTTATTAAGAAAACATTTTAAATATTAATATTTCACAATGTAACAGTTTTTACTCAAAACTTTTGATCGAATAAGTCACCTACTTCCTTCAAAAACGTTAAAATGTTTTGGACTACAGATTTTTATATATTTTGTATAATTTAGGGTTTAAGGAAAAGATTTAGACAGTCTCTGGAGGTCATTTTTTGGCAATGCTCAGACAGAGTTTTAAGTGTTATTTTATGTGTTTTTGAAAAAGATTAGTAAATAAAGGATTTGTTAGTGTTTGAACCTCAACTAAAGTGGTACTAAAAAAGTACCAGGTTCCAGGTACTGTACCTAGTGGAAAACCCACCAAAAGTGAACTGTACTCTGTGCCGTAGGCTACCATGCAGTGGAAAAGCACCATAAGTTTAAGGTTAGGGGTTAGTAGTTGTTTTGCACTATGTAGGCAATCAACACTGTGATTGAACTGACCAATAAATAACAGCTGCATTGCATCAAAACCGCTGTCCACACTTGACTCAAGTTACGGCAAAGAATGAGTTTTTTTTTTTTTTTTTGGTAGATGTTTTATGCCAGTTTTTATGCATTGTTTTGTAACTGTCAAAATATTCATAACATTTTCGGAAGCCAATCTGATGCATCTACAATATTAAAGCATCTGAATTTAATTTCCAAAATGATTCACCATCCTTCCTTAATGAGGGCAAATTTTGTCGTCGTCGACACAAAACTCAGCTAATTATCTTGCATGCTGCTGGGAAGGCAGATGAAGACATCATTGATCGGAACAACAACCCACCACACTGCCACTTTGTAGAATATGCCATGATGCTTTCTGCATTTGTATCACTCACCTTTAGAGGCTGTGTGTGAGAAATGACAGATTTGATAGGGCTGTGCTTGTCTTTTTGTCATGCAGGGCGGACATGACTAATCTAAGCCTGCCATCTGGTTAAAGACATGGCCCCTGCTGTCGCCTGTATTTCACATGAATCCTCACTGTTCCTCTCCCCATGGAGACATGTCCGGAAAGGTCAAAGGTCAACCCCATGACCTGCAGAGAGGCATTGCTCCTGCTGCTCAGAGGTCACATCCCCTCTGTATCCCACCATAGCCTGAAAGATGTCGAAACACACCTCTGCATGGGTTTTAATATCTGATAAGAAAAGGTGGCGTGCATGGTGTGTGGGCATGTTTTTGTGACATATCAGGACACAACTTTGTATAATGACATGGGTATGACACAGGTATTACAAGGAGAGGGTGACTCATGAGGACGTTTTTTTTTTTTTTTTTTGAGAAAGTAAAAATGCAAAAAGTTTCCTGTGAGGGTTAGGTGTAGGGTTGGTGAAGCGCAATAGAATATACAGTTTGTACAGTATAAAAACCATTATGCCTATGGGATGTCCCCACTTTCCACAAAACCAAACATGTGTGTGTGTGTGTGTGTGTGTGTGTGTGTGTGTGTGTGTGTGTGTGTGTGTGTGTGTGTGTGTGTGTGTGTGTGTGTGTGTGTGTGTGTGTGTGTGTGTGTGTGAATAATAGAAATATTAACATACAAACAATACATTCAAAAGTTTGGGGTCAGTACACTTTTAAAAAAATTTCAGAAATCAATTAATACTTTTGCTCAACAAGGCCACATTAAATTCCTGAAAAGAATCCTGAAAAACATGCATCTTTTCAACATTGATAATAATAAGAAATGTTTCATGAGCAGCAAATCAGCATAGCATTAGAATGATTTCTGAAGGATCTTTTGACACTGATGACTGGAGTAATGGCTGCTGACAATTCAGCTTTGAAATCACTGGAATAAATAAAATTGTATGTATGTATTTATAGGGAATTTTAAATTTTAATAATATGTTATACTGTTACTTTTTTTTATCAAAACATTTTTTACTGACCCCAAGTTTTAAACTTGATGTTTAAACTTGATTTAAACATTCTTTCTATAAACAAAGAATTTGTTTAACAGCTACAGCTGTGCCACTTCAGTGTTTTACAGTACAGTCTTGAAGGTTGTGTTATTGATAAATAGCATTCATTTGTCTCTTGCACAGACTCCATTGGCACCAGTCTTTTGTTCATATGAAAGTGACGTGACATTCAGCCAATGAATGGTGACCCATACTCGTGCTCTGCATTTAAACCATCCAAAGTGCACACACACAGCAGTGAACATACAAACACACACACACACACACACACACACACACACACACACTGTGAACATACACCCGGAGCAGCGGGCAGCCATTTATGCTGCGGCGCCCGGGGAGCAGTTGGGAGTTCGGTGCCTTGCTCAAGGGCACCTAAGTCATGGTATTGCTGGCCCGGGACTCGAACCCACAACTAGGGTTAGGAGTCATACTCTCATTTTGTAAGGTAGGTACTCAGTTTGTAAGGTAGCTTCAAAAGACTAAAACAAGGATTGGTATGGTTTCTATTGTACTTCGTATACAAATCATTTACAATGGGTATAGAAAAGAATCACCCACCTCTACAGTAATCAAATTGTGTTGCTTTGCAGCCTGTAATGAAGATGGACATAGTTTTTGTTTTATCCAGTTGAATTTACTCTAAGTGCAGCTTATAACATCCAAGTGAAAGATATAACAGCAGTTAGAATTTTTTTAAATTAAATTACACTTTTTGCTTCCATCGAAATTAAATCAATCTGACTGATGAATCCAAACACAGTGTTTAGATGTGCACTAAATAAAGTGAACATGTTGGTATGCACATTTATATGTCACAAGCTTCTGAACAAATGTAATATTTGACATGCGCACACTGCATGGATATGTTGCATACTGTTTTAAAAAGCACACTTAATATTTATCTACTTCGGGTCCTTATTAAGCGACGACTAGCACATGAACTGTTGTGCTGTGCTGCTTACTTTTACTGTTTTACAGTGCCCCTTCCCGCACCTAAAACCAGTCATCTTAAACAAGGACTGATGGATGTTGTCCTGCTCCACTTCACAGACAATGAGTGAAAGCAGAATTTTAGAATGATGGGACACTCATTTATGACACTTTATTCACTTTTATTCACGAGAAACAAATTCATATTAACACCAATGATTTTCTGACCTATTTTCTCAAAAGAATCGACATCAAGTTTTCTTTCAACTATTCCCTTTTCATCTAATTGGACTTTAATGTCATACATTTTAGTAATATTGTTACTAATGGTGCAACATCGATATAATGAGTTTTCCCCTTGGTTTTGAGGAGTGAAGACACAATGTTTTCTAAGATCCTAAACAATGGGAATTTAAAGTTGACTTGTACCTCAGTGACTCGTGAATATGTTTTGTCATCCAACAATGACTCACACTCACATTAATATTACTCTTGGCTGGTGATATAGAATCCATCAAACCTAGGAATCCGGTAATGAAAAGACATTGATCAACATTTTTTTCCCAACAAAATATCATAAACCCTCAGCAAAGCTGGATTTTTATGACCAATTGATACAAGTCCTTAACCATTACGATCTAAAAAAGTAAGTTAGTATCATGGGAGATTTTATCAGTTGGAATGAAAGGCAGGAAAGAAAAAAAAGTAAACAGATATTTTATTATTTTAATTTTACACAACTGATAGAACAACCAACAATTGATTTGTCCAATAACACATATGATGAATTTGTCCTTTAGGCATGCAGTTGTTCCATCAGCTTGGAAGGTGGCTGCAGTTACCCCAATTTATAAATCTGGAGATAAAGCTACTTTGAGTAACTATAGACCAATTAGCATCCTTCAGATTATATCTAATGTAGCAGAAAAATGGGTAGCTAAGCATCTGACCAATCATCTAAATAATGGTTTTACTTCTCTACATCCAATGCAGTTTGGTTTTAGCAGTATTATTCAACAGAATCAGCAAATTATCTGTTTGTTGAGAAAGTCATATGCTTGTTAGACAAGCGTATGTGTGTTGGTTCTGTCTTCTTAGATTTAAGGAAGTCATTTGACACTGTTCACCATCAGCTTCTTTCATCTAAACTAACAAATTTAAATTTTTCGTAAAAGGCTATATTTTGGATAAAATCTTATCTTTCAAATAGAACAATGTGTATTGATGGTACAAAGTCTTCATACCTTGCTTGCCCCAATGGGGTTCCACAAGGCTCCATCTTGGGACCAATTTTATTTTCACTTTACATTAATGATTTACCTGGAGTATTTAAATATATAAATGTTCAATTGTACGCAGATGATGTAGTCATTTTTACCCATGCTAATAACTTTGAAAAAGCTTTGATTACTTTGACTTCTGCTATGATCAATGTTTAGGAATAGCTTACAAAATCCGGTTTACTATATAAATAAATTAATTAATTAATAAATAAATTCATGTGTCATCTCTACTGGTTGTTTTGCAAACATCATACACACAGTTTTTTCTTATTTATTAATTAATTAATAAATTAATAAATAAATCAATTAATTAATTAATTAATTAATAACAAAAAACTGTGTGTACGATGTTTGCAAAACAACCAGTAGAGATGACACATTCTAAGGTATTCCTAATTGTTAAAGAGTTTACATATTTTGTGACTTTGGATGACTTTGGGTGACTTTGGATTCTGCTTTAACTTTTAAAAGTCATGTGAAAAGTCTGATATTGTAAAGCTTAATTTAATGTCTATTGGCATCACTCACACCCCCCTGGATTGGTGTAAATCTTATGTTTCAGGGCGCACTCAGTTTGTCCAGCTATAATCTTTTAGTTCCCAACCTTCTTCCTTTAATACTGGTATTCCTCATGGTTTTGTCCTGGGACCCCTTCTTTTCATTCTTCCTCTTGGCAATATCTTTGGGGTAATACAACATCCTATTCCACTGTTACGTGGATGACACCTAACTCTATCTCTCCAGCAAACCTATTTCCACTCTTCCACTCATTTCTTGTTTGTTTTCTATTGTCTTGTTTGTAAATGTATTGTGCAGTGTCCTTGAGTCTTGAGAAAGGCACCTATAAATAAAATGTATAATTATTATTACTAGGTATATTATTAGAAGAGACTGTGAGGTGGCATATAGGTGAACATCTTTTGGACAGAAAGTGTTATCTGTAATAGGGAGTAAATATTGGAATAGCTTACAGCAGTCAATAAGACAATTCTCTACTTATCATACCCTTAAAGTTCAGGTGCAGCTAATCACCTTCTTAGTGGCACACAAAGCAATTTGACTTTCAGCTGTGATAAGCTCTGGTCATTTTGATCAGCTCAGTATGAAAAGGGCTTTTCTGGAGCATTTCAGTTCTGGGTAGTGCAGCTGAAGCAAACAATTAACTATGGGTGGCAAGGCACTGTGAAAAGATCCCTGGGATAAAGTTGTGGACAGGCACAAATCAGGAGATTGATACAAAAAAAATGTCAAAGCATTCATCAATGCCTAGAAGCACAGTGAAGTCTGTTATTAAAAAGTAGAATGTATAAGGTAAAGCACAGACCCTCCCTGGTTTAGGATGTCTCCAAACTGGATGAAAGAGCCAGAAGGAAACTGGTCCGAGAGGCTACCAAGAGGCCTACTGCAACTCTGAAGGAGCTGCAGGAATTTATGACAAAGTAGTCATTGTGTGCATGTGCCAACAATATCACAAATTCTCTACAAATGTGGCTTAAAACCAGAGCAAAACTGACCACACAGTGGATGAAGGAGAAAAGGGTCAATGTCCTTGCAAGACCTAATCAGAGCCCAGACTTAAACCCCATTGAAATTTTTGAAGACTGCTGTCTACAAATGGTCACCATCAAATTGAACTGAATTTGAGCAGTTCGGCAAATATAACAAAGTCTAGATGTGCAAAGTTAGTAGAGACAAATCCTAACAGACTAGAGGCTGTAATTAAAGCAAAACGTAGTTCAACAAAATACTGACACAAGGGGGTGATCCTTTTCCAACTCCTTTTTCCTTTTTCCAACCAACTGATTCTGTTTTTTGTTTTTGTTGGGGTTATATTTTTCAAGTTTCACTTGGATATTATTGAATCACTTGGATGCAAGTTGCAAAAAAAAAAAAAAAACTGTATCCATCTTCATTTCAATACCCACTGTAAATTATACTTTTAATACTAATTAGTATTACTAGTGGCAGTAGGAGTAGTAGTATTTTTGTTATTAATTAAAATTAATTTATTAGAAAGAAAAAATACAGAAAGCAAAAAGCACAAATAACTAAAATATACTTATTTGTTATATTGTGACTTGCCAGTGCCATTCTAAAATGAATTCCAACATTATTTTTAGTGATTCAAAGAATGTTCCTTATATCTTTACCAAGGGGTCACCGTGTGTCAGAGCACTTAAGTGTTTATAAACCATTTGTTGAGTGATTTAGGCATACGCCTGTTTGGGGAATATTCAGTGGATCATCTGTGCTCTTGTAAAGCACTTTAAAATGTAAATTACAATAGCGCTCTGATCCTAAAAGGTAACATTTGTACTATCCAAAGCTTTTAAACACATTATTGAACAAAAAAGAACTGTGAGAGGAATAGAACAATACCCTGGATATTTTGTATGCAATTATGATCATCAATGATAGTGCTCATTCTCTTTCAGTGTTTGCAATTAGGCTCCAGCTGCTGGGAGCTGTCCCGTCCCAGTAAAGAAACCTGCGATCACCTCCCCCTGGTGCAGTTACCCATTACAGCCACCCCTTACATGTTTGAGAAAATCACAAAAGGACAAAATGCAAAGAGATGGTCTACTCTTAACATAACTATTTCAAGCATAAATTATCTGTTCCTATTGTGAATTATTAACTGAATCATACAGCATATTCCCATGGTATTACGTGATTTAGCGAAGTAGGACATGTTTTTTTTTTTTTACTTCATTTATTTTTTTAATAATCAAAGCCATAACACCATTCCAAACTCTAACAATAACCAGAACCTCAATAGAGTGCAACAGTCAGGTTCCAGAAGTAAAAAACATTATCCAAAAATAAAAGAAAAAGAAAAAAACTTATTTTTAAACCTTTAAGGCAGACCTGTTGTGAGCTCTGATGTTGTTAATCAATGTCATAAGCTTTTGTTGAAGCCGTCCATTCACATTATTTTTAGATGTTTTTAAAGTAATCGTGTTTAACAACTGAATTTGTGGTGAAACACTACATTATCTATAATGTTGTACAGAAAATTCAACAATCAGTGAGTTATGGCAAACACCCACATGTATACTCATATTTTGCCATAAACTCGAAATATATTGTTTCTGTAGATATAATCAAGAAATTTAAACAGTTTTACCTATGTCTTTTTGATTTCAAATACTTTTTTGATTCAATTAAACATTTTTAACATTGTGGTTCACCTATCTTATTTTGGAAGTTTATTTCATGGCTTGTAATATTGAAGACTTTAAAAATCGCTATGTGAAAAATACTTCCAAAACCAAGGCTACTGAGAAAGTGGGCAGGCACAATAAAATGAAATAAAATTAAATCTGATTGGCTGATCTTCCTTTCAGGCATGATGGTCTAGAATACATGAACATACATCAAACTATCAGTTAGCATTCCTATTTCATATATTACAGTATAATGATATATTAGCAATATATATATGTGTGTGTGTGTGTGTGTGTGTGTGTGTGTGTTTATATATGTATTTTATTGGAACACACAGCTCATTTTGAATGGCTGCCAGTAGAGAAATATTACAGCACCTACTGGCAATATGTAGCTAAATAGCATGCTAATATGCTAACCTTGACCCTTAGGTTTAGTCATGTTATGTGAGATGCACAAATTAGGAATTTCACAACAACAATGCTGTATTCCCAATGCAGTTTTGCCAGTTGTTTGTTATTTTTGAAAGTGTAATGGAATGCATATGAAAAAATATCCCACAAAAGGATTTAAACTTATTAACATTTCAAAATACCTTTTTCTTTGACTAAACAGCCTTACCCTTTTTTACTCCTCACAAATATGTCTGACAAGTCCTTGGTAACACACTGTTGTTGTTCTGTATTTGCGGCCCAGGCAAACAGCCTTCACATGTCTGAAATTCCCATGTCTGTGTGTTGCCAGGCTTCATCTGCATATCGAGCGACAGGGAAATGTTTGCTATGGTGTCAGGCTCCTCTCTCCTACAGAAACCTGCTCACCGTGGTCGTCTATTAGTCATAATGGCATGGAGGCACATCGCTCTCCTGCGCTATCTTGAAGCAAAATAAAGGAAGCAGGTGTGGGCAGGAAATTAATGTAAATCCATCAGTGTTCAATTAGGCCTGCACACAAAACAAGAAGGGGGGAAGAGCAGCAGCTCCAAACCAACGGCAGCCCCTTTCTTTGTGCTAACACAGGCCGCCTTTCACTTCATCCGTCTCTTTGTGCTGGAGACAAATGGAGATAACTTTAATTATGAAAAAATAGTTGTATGAATTTTCCAGGTGCAGCTCTTTTTGCGAGCAGCCGCAGTGGAGGTTTTCACCATTTGGCTGTCAGCGTGGTGTCATGTGTAATTGTGTGTGTGTGTGTGTGTGTGTGTGTGTGTGTGTGTGTGTGTGTGTGTGTGTGTGTGTGTGTGTGTGTGTGTGTGTGTGTGTGTGTGTGTGTGTGTGTGTGTGTTTCTGTGTGCCTGGAGGGGCAGAGAGCATTGGCCCTCGGTGCACAGCCTGAAAAAGCACTCTAACCTAATTTGTTTCTAATTACAAAAACAGGAAGTGCACCTGCCATGTATCAGGCCTCACTGGCCCTGACTAGTGCACAGAGTGCAATGGACTTTTGAATGGTTTGTTTCATACTTGTTATTAAAGTGGGAGAAGGAGTTTGAACAAAATGTTTGAATGTGTGGCATTCTGATTTTACACAAATAAATAAATAAAAATTACACGTAGTGTCTGTACATGGGGCAGAGGCTTGTAAATGAGCCTGGCTACAAGCATGGTTTTGAAGACCTTGGTCACATTCTAAAGGCCCCGATATACTTCAAACGAAAATGAAGAACAAACTGATATGATGTCATTTTGAACAAAATCAGGCTGAAACAAAGTTTGTTTTGAGTTAGTTTCAGCATTTCGGAAACAGCTGACCAAAGCTAACTTTCTGATGTCGTTTCAGCTCCTAAAAACCTTTGAGTTTCTATTGGACCGTGGCGGTTACACAATCGGTGGGTGTGTTCAGAAACTCCACCTTCTTTGACTTGCGATTTTTTTTTTTTTGGTTCATTTCTCATTCAATGGAGGTCGGGCAAGAGAGAACAATATCTCCGGCCTAGTCACTAGCAATGTGAATACACTGGAGTGTCGAATAGCTGAGCTGGCACAAATACATCCGCACCTGTAAGATCGTTTGCGGAGAGACTTTAAAGATTCAGAGAAAGCATTAATTCCTATCAAAAAACTAAGCTTGGTGTCGACGACCCAGAGTTATGCAAAAAGTGACGCAGAGAAACATCCGAGACAAGTTTTCCAAAGCCATGTTTCAAATAAATGTTACACCATACTGTTGCTGCTGCTGTTGTTCTTTCAATAAGCACATTTAAAAGGTACACAATAAATGAAATGCCAAACGAACATAAAGTAATAAACCATTGTTTTTATCAAAAGTAAATCATTACATAAAATATAAAAAGGTGTAACAATTTATCCAGTTTAATATAAAAAAGGAACACTAATAAAATAAAGTAACAAACTGACTCCAATAAAAAAAATTTCCACATCATGCTAAAGTTTTATAGACTCTTGAGACATTCACACTTCCCATAAAGGACTGATTATGGTTCTTTTGTATTGCAAACATGATACTTGACTCTGAACTGCTTCTAAACATTATTCTTTTGTCTATAATATTCTGACCATCAGTGCCCGTCTCACACCTAGATTGCCTACACTTCATCATTTCATCGTTGTTGTTTTTAGGGGATACGCCACGGTCATGATTGGGATCCCAAACAGTTTTGTTTTTTGTTATAGGCAGGAGCACTCAAAAACATTGTGCAGGGTCCCGTTTTCCCATGATTTAACACATAATAAGAATTATAGAGTTACATAAACACTACGCTTGCTGTGGTAAACTGAAAGCATCTACTCTGCACCATACGTCCAGTGTTACTAGGCTTGATTGACAAAACTAGCCAAAGCCAGTCAAAAACAGCCCAAAAGAAGCACAATGACCATATCCCACATTTCAAAACTCATAGTCATTTCCATACCTAAAATATTTCACAGTCACTGTTATGCATATTGATCACAAACACAGCAATGCTTCCTACCAGTGGCCCTCATTCACAAAACTTAAAATCTAGCGCAGTGTTATCAAAGGTAGAACTGAAATTATTTAAATACAAGGATTTCAGTGAAATGTAATCTATGCAATATTTCAAAACTTTTACCTATGGGGGATTGGAGGATTTCCTGCTCAATAGATCCTGAGTTCATTGACAAATATCTCATTTAGTAAGAAGTGCCCCCTTTACACAGAGTGAAAGTGAACAGCGAGTGGTCATTCAAAATTTCAATAGCATGCATATTGATATAGCAAAAATTATATAAAATATTAGAATGTTTGCAGATGTGGAGAAAAAATTGTGGGAGTGCACTTTAGAGGAAAACACATTGCGGGCAGTGGGTGGTAATGGTCAGAAATTCAGCGAGAGCATGATTAAACAAAACATTCCTGCGCAGGGCTCTAGGCGTGACTGATAGCAAGCATTCGAAAAGCATCTCTCCTTCCTTCAAAAAACAGTTTGGGGGTATAACTTCAGATCCAGCTGGTGAGGATTTGCCCTGTTTATTTTTTTGAGTGTGTGTCTAATTGTTTTTGACACCATCGGAAGCTGCTAATGAACTTAACCTTACTGGCACAGATGGATGAGGTGGTAGCTACTGTATGTCCTGGTGAGCTAAAGTCCCTTTCTTTTGTCCTTTGAAACAAGAAATCTGTACATATTGTGTTTTGTTAGGTTATTAAAGTGCAGTAATAAAATTCACTTATAGTTCTAACAAAGTTAATTGGTTGTTACTGTCTGTCGTTATATTGCTTCTTAATTCAACACATTCTGTAACCTCAAAGGAAATGAAATGAATGAGCTGGCTAAAGGTGATCGCACTCCAGACATGAAGCGCTGCATCGCATCGTCCCACCTCTTTAAAATTCAAAAACATTCAAATACATTATTCAAACACATTATTTTCTATGAGTGTATGACACTGGGGTAACCGTTCAGCATCTGTCTTTGGCGCCCAGCTACGTCATTTTATATAAATTAAAGGGATGGTTTGAATCCTTTTTTTCCTGGCTTGATTGTGTTTATGGGGTGCTGTATATGTCTTCACGCTTCATAAAAAAAATAAAATAAAAAAAAAACCCTTATATTTCATATATTTTACCTTTATGGTAAGCCGCTGTATCCATTATCATTTGAATGACTGGTTGACTTCCTGTTCACAAAGTACAGTATCCGTAGAAAGGCCGAACAAAGAAGACCTGTTAGCGGGGTGAAAATAACACTGTTTCGACAGCATGGCTACAACTGCTCCTCTTCCCTAAAGCCGTGCAACATGGCCCCACCCCCTTTTGTTGCATGTTCCTGAGGGCGGGGTTTATGTAAATGTCTGGGTATGTGACGTAACAAACCCAGGAAGTAGCTTGTTGTAGTCCCTACTAGCCATTTTTGTAGACAAACTGCCAGAATTTAAAAGACATTTGCATAGAACTTTCAGTGCCATAAATTTTGCAGATATTGTTTATGCTCAAACAGCATCAAACATTACACACTAACTAGCATTTAAAAAATGAAATCACAATCAACCACCCCTTTAAACAAATTGAAAATAAAATATTAAATTAAATTAAAGAGGAGGGGGTTGGGAAGAAAACAAAAAAGAAAAATATGTGGAGGTCAGCTGAATGTCACACAAATTTTGTGATTTGTGATCTTATGTGGTGTGGGGCCAGGGTGGGTCAAGCTTCTGATGAGGTTTAGCCATCATATACAGGTGCTTCTCAATAAATTAGAATGTTGTGGAAAAGTTCATTTATTTCAGTAATTCAACGCAAATTGTGAAACCTGTGTATTAAATAAATTCAATGCACACAGACTGAAGTAGTTTAAGTCTTTGGATCTTTTAATTGTGATGATTTTGGCTCACATTTAACAAAAACCCACCAATTCATCTCAACAAAATGCCAGTCAGCTAATCAAGTCAAGTCACCTTTATTTATATAGCGCTTTAAACAAAATACATTGCGTCAAAGCAAGTGAACAACATTCATTAGGAAAACAGTGTGTCAATAATGCAAAATGACAGTTAAATGCAGTTCATCACTGAATTCAATTAATGTCATCTCATGTTCAGTTTAAATAGTGTCTGTGCATTTATTTGCAATCAAGTCAATGATATCGCTGTAGATGAAGTGACCCCAACTAAGCAAGCCAGAGGCGACAGCAGCAAGGAACCGAAACTCCATCGGTGACAGAATGGAGAAAAAAACCTTGGGAGAAACCAGGCTCAGTCGGGGGCCAGTTCTCCTCTGACCGGACGAAACCAGCAGTTCAATTCCAGGCTGCAGCAAAGTCAGATTGTGCAGAAGAATCATCTGTTTCCTGTGGTCTTGTCCTGGTGGTCATCTGAGACAAGGTCTTTACAGGGAATCTGTATCTGGGGCTCTAGTTGTCCTGGTCTCCGCTGTCTTTCAGGGATGTAGAGGTCCTTTCTAGGTGCTGATCCACCATCTGGTCTGGATACGTACTGGATCCGGGTGACTTCAGTGATGTACTTTGTTATAGAGATGGAGATGTTTATATATTGATGACTCGTACTTTTTATTAGCGACCATGGAGAGCCCGCAAACACCACGAAGCAATTACATTTTCCAGAAAGAACACCCCGCCCTCTTTCCCAGGGGGCACTTCAACACAGGGAAATACCATATATGAACATAGCTTTCTTAAACCTAACCTAACCTAGTTTGAATCTAAATAGCGCGTTCAGCGCGAGGGCGTGGTCACATTAGAAATAATGAAGGGAGATATCGCGTTGTTTTCATATGGATTACTTTATCACAGAATATCTGTTTTCGGCGGCACTTGTTTAGTTTAAAAGTAGACATGTCAAGCTTTCTATAGATATCTCTCTCATGTCTCTTCGTTGAGTATTCACGGAGTTACAGTTAATTTTAATGACGTGTTTGTAAATAAAGATCAGCGCAGACAAAGGCTGCAGACAGCACACCTTGTTTGTTATCTTTATTTTATAAGTGCACAAAGTTTTGTTGTTATTATGTCTGTATCCAAAAAAAAAGTAGACCCTTTACAGATTCGATTGATGTATTGCTCTTATCTGTACGATTAAAACTGAAGAGTAATTTAAGTTTTTTTCGGGGTTATCAGGAGAAAATGACTCAAGACTTCAGAGGGTTAAGTATGTTATAACTAACTGGATGACACATCATCAGTTATCGACAAGTGACCCTCTGATCTGGATACAGACTGGATCTGGTGGCTACGGTGACCTTGGAATAAGAGAGAAACAGACTAATATTAGCGTAGATGCCATTCTTCTAATGATGTAGCAAGTACATCGGGTGGTATGGGAAGTGTTCCTGGTTCTGGATTACCTAATTAATGCAACCTAAAAATCCTTTAACGGATTTGGATATTAAAAGCATATAAGTATGTTATGTGTAAGCCAGGTTAAAGAGATGAGTCTTTAATCTAGATTTAAACTGCAAGAGTGTGTCTGCCTCCCGAACAATATTAGGTAGGTTATTCCAGAGTTTGGGCGCCAAATAGGAAAAGGATCTGCCGCCCGCAGTTGATTTTGTTATTCTAGGTATTATCAAATTGAGTTTTGAGAACGTAGCGGACGTAGAGGATTATAATGTAAAAGGAGCTCATTCAAATACTGAGGTGCTAAACCATTCAGGGCTTTATAAGTAATAAGCAATATTTTAAAATCTATGCAATGTTTGATAGGGAGCCAGTGCAGTGTTGACAGGACCGGGCTAATATGGTTCTAGTAAGAACTCTTACTGCTGCATTTTGGACTAGCTGTAGTTTGTTTACTAAGCGTGCAGAACAACCACCCAATAAAGCATTACAATAATCTAACCTTGAGGTTATAAATGCATGGGTTAACATTCCTGCATTTGACATTGAGAGCATAGGCCGTAATTTAGATATATTTTTGAGATGGAAAAATGCAGTTTTACAAATGCTAGAAACGTGGCTTTCTAAGGAAAGATTGCGATCAAATAGCACACCTCGGTTCCTTACTGATGACGAAGAATCATCAAGTCTTAGACAGTGTTCTAGGTTATTACATGCAGAGTTTTTAGGTCCTATAATTAACACCTCTGTTTTTTCAGAATTTAGCAGTAAGAAATTACTCGTCATCCAGTTTTTTATATCGACTATGCATTCCATTAGTTTTTGAAATTGGTGTGTTTCACTGAGCCACGAAGAAATATAGAGCTGAGTATCATCAGCATAACAGTGAAAGCTAACACCATGTTTCCTGATGATATCTCCCAAAGGTAACATATAAAGCGTGAAGAGTAGCGGCCCTAGTACTGAGCCTTGAGGTACTCCATACTGCACTTGTGATCGATATGATACATCTTCATTCACTGCTACGAACTGATGGCGGTCCTATAAGTAAGATTTAAACCATGCTAATGCACTTCCATTAATGCCAACAAAGTGTTCAAGTCTATGCAAAAGAATGTTGTGGTCAATTGTGTCAAACGCAGCACTAAGATCCAATAAAACTAATAGAGAGATACAACCACGATCAGATGATAAGAGCAGATCATTTGTGACTCTAAGGAGAGCAGTCTCAGTACTATGATACGGTCTAAATCCTGTCTGGAAATCCTCACATATACCATTTTTCTCTAAGAAGGAATATAATTGTGAGGATAAGGGAGAAAAGGGAGATTCGAGATTGGTCTATAATTAACTAGTTATTTGGGGTCAAGTTGTGGTTTTTTGATGAGCGGCTTAATAACAGCCAGTTTGAAGGTTTTGGGGACATATCCTAATGACAATGAGGAATTAATAATAGTCAGAAGAGGATCTATGACTTCTGAAAGCACCTCTTTTAGGAGCTTAGATGGTATAGGGTCTAACATACATGTTGTTGGTTTAGATGATTTAACAAGTTTATACAATTCTTCCTCTCCTATAGTAGAGAATGAGTGGAACTGTTCCTCAGGGGGTCTATAATGCACCGTCTGATGCGATACTGTAGCTGACGGCTGAATGGTTACAATTTTATCTCTAATAGTATCGATTTTAGAATTAAAGTAGTTCATAAAGTCATTACTGCTGTGATGTTGGGAAATGTCAACACTTGTTGAGGCTTTATTTTTCGTCAATTTAGCCACTGTGTTGAATAAATACCTGGGAGTATGTTTGTTTTCTTCTAAAAGAGAAGAAAAGTAATCGGATCTAGCTGTTTTAATGCTTTTATATATATACACACACATATCTTGCCTCATATCTTGAATTATATTGTAACCTGATAGCCTTCATCCGACACTGAAAAACTTTTTTTTTTTGCAAAGTTACAAAATGTCAGTTCACACATCATTAAAACAAAAGTTAGGATATTAGTAAATATCAGTAAATATGATAAATATTGCACACTCCTTGCTCATTTACTTTCTCCATACGAAGCTGTCCAGTGTGTCACAGTGTAATTTAATGTTAGCCACGAGTTGTGATTAAACTTACATGTTGTTGAGATAATAATACCTTTTTTCTATCTCTCCTTAAATAACCTGTCCGTCGTTCCAGGCCAAATGTCTTCTTTTGGACGTTTAAAATCACAAGAAAATTGCCACACAGTTAAGCAGCTGTCATCATATCCTCATGCTGCTCAAGATTCTGGCACCGCTTTAAAAGGCGCATGTTAAGTGTCCAGACTCCCAAGGCATAATATCAACGTAAATAAATTAGTAATTTGTTCCTCTTTAAATTAAAAATAAAATGTTGTAGCGAATACACTTTATTTAATTTCCAAACTGATGTTTATTTTATTATTTTATATTATTGTTAAAATCCTCCTGTGGGCCGGATTGGACACCTCTGTGGGCCGTGTTTGGCCCGCGGGCCGTATGTTTGACACCCCTGATCTAGAGTATGATTTCGACAATGAGTAGGTCCTGAAACGTGTTGTCTAACCCCAATAGAGTTCAGAATGTCTATAAATGCTGATCCCAATGCATCTTTTTCATTATCAACATGGATATTAAAATCACCAACTATTAAAACTTTATCTGCAGCCAGAACTAACTCGGATGTAAAATCAGCTCAAAACACCTGCAAAGGTTTCCTGAGCCTTCAAAATGGTCTCTCAGTTTGGTTCACTAGGCTACACAATCATGGGGAAGACTGCTGATCTGACAGCTGTCCAGAAGACAATCATTGGCACCCTTCACAAGGAGAGTAAGCCACAAACATACATTGCAAAAGAAGCTGGCTGTTCACAGAGTGCTGTATCCAAGCATGTTAAGAAAAAGTTGAGTGGAAGGAAAAATTGTGGAAGAAAAAGATGCTCAACCAAGAGAACCGAACCCTTATGAGGATTGTCAAGCAAAATCGATTCAAGAATTTAAGTGAACTTCACAAGGAATGGACTGAGGCTGGGGTCAAGGCATTAAGAGCCACCACACACAGACTTGTCAAGGAATTTGGCTAGTTGTCGTATTCCTCTTGTTTAGCCACTCCTGAGGCTTCTTACCTGGGCTAAGGAGAAGAAGAACTGGATATTTGCTCAGTGGTCCAAAGTCCTCTTTTCAGATGAGAGCTAGTGTTTGGAAACCATGGTCTGGAGGAAGGGTGGAGAAGCACATAGCCCAAGTTGCTTGAAGTCCAGTGTTAAGTTTCCACAGTCTTTGTCATCAATCATCTGCTGGTGTTGGTCCATTGTGTTTTTTGAAAACCAAAGTCACTGCACTCGTTTATCAAGAAATTTTGGAGCACTTCATGCTTCCTTCTGCTGACCAGCGTTTTGAAGATGCTGATTTCATTTTGCAGCAGGATTTGGCACATGCCCACACTGCCAAAAGCACCAAAAGTTAGTTAAATGACCATGGTGTTGGTGTGCTTGACTGGCCAGCAAACTCACCAGACCTGAGCCCCAGAGAATCTATGGGGTATTGTCAAGAAGAAAATTAGAAACAAGGTAAGCTGAAGGCCACTGTCAAAGAAACCTGGGCTTCCATACCACCTCAGCAGTGCCACAAACTGATCACCTCCATGCCACGCTCAATTGAGGCAGTAATTAAAGCAAAAGGAGCCCCTACCAAGTATTGAGTACATGTAAATGAACATACTTTCCAGAAGGCCAACAGTTAATTTCCAGAATGCACTGTAAAATATAATAAAATCTTTTTTTTTTTTTAAGAAAATTATAAAAAAATTTAATATATCAAAAGTGACAGTAAATACTTTATTGTTACATTGTTACAAAATTCTTATTTATGAAGGCTCATTTACACTAAAGAATTATGTGGCTGCTGAAAATTCAGCTTTGCCATCACAGGAATACATTAGACTACATTTTAAATATATTAAATAGAAAATGTATATTAACTATATATGAAATAATTAAATATATTTATTCAAAAGAGAAAACTGTTATTTTAAACTGTAATAAAATTATATATTTAATTATATATTTTACATACTAATAGTTCACACAATATTAACATGAGTAATCTATTGTTTATGGTTATTAAAGTATAGCATTGACATCAATCCTATTTGTGTGGCAGATTTGATACATACAGCATTCCAAATTGCTTATGAAGTTTTGTTTTAATCAGCATGCTGTCTTACAAAGTAGTTAGCAATGTAGGCAGTAAGCAGTGAGGTTAAATTTTGGAACAGAGACTATGAGGTCTATTGTGCATAATGTAATTATCACCCACCACAAGAAAGTCCGCAATGTTGTTCTCATTCATTGATAGCTCAAATGAAGCGTCACAGCTCATGTAGTCTTGGACAACATTACTAATCTGATGTAGCTACACTTTGAAAAAGAGAATAGAAGTGACCTACATCTCACCTGACGACAGAAAGCTTTTTGCCAAGTCTGAGGCAAGAACACGTAAGCAAAACTCACAGGGCTTTGTTTTAAGATGTTACACTGATTGCTAATTAGCACATGACCTCACCAAAGACCAACAAATCATTTAAACAGAGAAAAAGACAATGAAAGTCGGTGAGCATGAGGATATCACGTTTCAGTCAGCATGTTACAATGATATCAATGAAAACAAACTCAGTTAGGGCTGGCGCGGCTGTACCACTGAGGTCATTGTTTTTCATCAGCTTACATGGATCCGTGAATCATTGCTATGGCTCTACATACACAAGTATTTCTCTGGCATCACCGAATGGATGCTTACAACAACCACAGGGACAGCTAATAGTTCTCACTTTGCTTGAAAATGATATTGATGTATTAGAAGATTATTAATTTGCTCAGCATTTGAAGAACTCATCAGAGTCATGCTGTTAATTCCCACTGTGAGGTAATAGAGTGGAATATAGTTTGTTTTCAGTGGAACCAGGTTGTGAGGACGTTGCTTGAAGGTTGTATCTGGCTTTAATTGCTTAGCAAGGGCATATCTGAACACTGAGAGAGAGAGTGAGAGCAAGACACCACTCACATCTATTATCAAAGGCCATGGGAAAAGGGTCGCCAAACATTCGTGCCTGTCAGGCCTTATCAACAGACAAATCCCCACTGGTGTTAATGGCCAGGCTTTGTCTGCCTTTCATTACATTAACTAACAAGGCAGGAGCTTGTTCCTCTAATGTGTCACTTCCTGTTGCACTCTCCTCTCAGGGCAGGGGGTTGGATGCCCACAGACAGAAAATTCCACACATCAGAGGAAACATTAGCCTGGCTCTTTGCTAGCCCTAAGGACTGAAAGGACATGCGCCAGGGAAATGCTGTGCCCTTCTCTGGAATGCACTGTTCTTGAAAAGCCGAGCTTTTGGATACTGTTCCTGCACTAATCCTTAATTAGATTATTCAACGAATAAATTGACATGATATCTTCTTATTCATGCACAAGCACTTTTCTGATTCGAAAGGAGAATATTGCTAGCCAACAGTACAGTGCTTTTCTCCACATGTTTGTGCACTCTTCTGCAACTTTCATCTTAGAGCATTAGCGCCAACACTGGCCTAATGCAATAGCAAATTTAACAGGGGCTTATGAAGGATTCTTACATTACAAGCAACAGGGTTATCTAAGAGCTTGGGGCTGCGGGCCGGGGGGTAGGGTGGGTGTTTGGCAGTCTAGCTGCTCATAGAAGGAGCAGGTCAAGTTATTGGCGAAGGAATTGCGTTGCTATGGCAACAGGAGATTTTCTTTCCCAGTGTCCCGGGGTTAGGGCGCCATCAGCAGTGTGAATGTTGCTTAAAAAGCAGTGCAGTTCAGCCCCTAATCGCCCTCCATTTATTTTTGGGCTCTGTAAAGTCCGCCTCAGGCTGCACAACAAGGAATCAGGAAATACAGCTGTGAGGACAGCAAAACCACTGAAGACATGGCCAGAGCACATACATAAGTTCCATTCAGCAGCTCCATTAATAATTTATAGGAACTGACAGGACAGAATCAGAGGGGATGTTTATAATTTTCGAATCGTTAAAAAACCATCAGCCAGTTTGTTGTTTATTGGTTCCTATTATATAATAATATTAGTGAGTGAAATAAATTTAATATGACGGGAATGTTGATGAAATTTAGCGATCATGAGATTTCCTTGCAACCTTGATTAAATCTTTACTGTACTGAAGATAAACCTCAGTATTTCTTGTCGGACACATTGCGTGAAGGAGGAGGTGGACAGGGGGCTACAGTATGGAGAGGATAAATCCTTGGCAAGCACAATTAGCGCATATGGATGTATGCCGCCAAAACGACTTTATTTATGTTTGAATGGCAGTGCTCAGTTCAGGTTGGCACAGATTGTCAGCTGCATTCGTTGGCTTCTTCCACCTGCCACCATGTCCCCATGGTGTGCCTTCACCTCCTGCTCGAAATCTGGAAAGCAGGATGAGGGCTGTTAACCCCTGGTCCATGCTCCAATAACCAATCATGAACTAACATCTGAAATATGAAGCACGGACTCAACAAAGTCGGAGAAGGTATTATGTCACGACATCACAAGAAGGAAATGCATGAGTCATCCGATAACTTCTCTGGCTCCATTTTTCCCTGTTCTTTCTCGAGTCTAGTCTACTTTGGCCTCCTCTGTGTAGCTTGTTCAGGCGCCTGCCAGGGCGATAAACATAGTCATTCCTGTCATATGGTGTAGGAAGGGTCAAGTAGACACATCTGTTATAAGTTGAAAAAAAAAGTGTATGAGAGCAAGTTCTAGTGTTACCTATTCCAGATCATTCCAACTTGGAATTATATATACAGATATATATATATATATATATATATATATATATATATATATATATATATATATATATATACACACAGTGGCATGCGAAAGTTTAGGAACTCCTTTCAGAATCTGTGAAAATTGTGAATAATTTTAACAAAAGAAGAGAGATCATACTAAATGCATTTTATATTTTATTAAGTACTGTCCTGAGTAAGATAAAGATTTTTGTATATAAAAGATGTTTACATTTAGTCCACAACACAAAATATTGCTGAAATTATTAAAATAACTCCATTCAAAAGTTATTACTTAATTATTTAATACTGTGTGCAGGGCCTTAAAGATTTTTTTTCTGAAGAACAGTTCTCAGTTTACCTGTCCAGAACAAACAAGGGACTCAAAACCATCACAAAACAGAAAGACATGGATCATCCAGGTAACCACAGATTCTTCAGTTTTCCAGGTTCTTTCGCATATTTGAACCCTTTCCAGCAGTGACTGTATGATTTTGAGATACATCTTTTTACACTGAGGACAATTGAGGCACTCAAACACAACTATTAAAAAAGGTTCAAACATTCAATGATGCTCCAGAAGGAAACAAGATGCATTAAGAGCTGGGGGGTGAAAACTTTTGGAATTTAAAGATCAAGGTAAATTGTACTTAATTTCTGTTCCGGGAAACATACAAGTATCTTCTGTTGCCTAGGAAGGGCAGAACTAAATGGAAAAAATATATATGTTTCAACAAAATAAGAAAAATTTTGACATCTTCATCGTGTTCAAAAGTTTTCACCCCACAATTTTGATAAAATTATTCACATTTTCACAGATTCTGCAAGGGGTTCCTAAACTTTCGCATGCCACTGTATATATGTATGTATGCATGTATATAGTTTATACTGGTATGTATTTATATAGTTTATACTGGTATGTATTTTATACCTTGCACCTAAGTTTGCAGCCTTTAAAGGAAGAATGGGCTTTATCCTTGGTCTGTAGTCTGTGGAGGCTCAGTTGAAGATCATGACTGCCTGGGATCCTTCAGCATGCTGCAGCTGGTGGAGAGGTGAAGGAGGAGAGAGTGACCCAGCCCTGGCAGCCTTAGGAACAGATAACAGCTGATACTGGGACTAATTTGGTCATGTGCAGTACCACTGGGTGATGTGAGTTGCGTGCTGGTGGTGCCGTTGATAAAAAGCATACCAGCAGAAATGAGTCTTCTTTTTGATGCTGGTCAGGTCTTTGTGAAGTGGATGCATGTATATGTCTGTTCACAGACAAGGGCGGCCATTTATAAACCTTAGGATTGTTGATTGATGTCTCTCTAAACATCGACAAGACTCACCAGATGTTCAGACGTTTTAAAAGGATATATTTTATAAGTAATATATTTTTGTAGTTTAAAATATAAATTAATATGAATAGGTAATTGAAATTTTATATACATACATACATACATACATATTAGGGGTCTAAGCAAATATCGATACACGTTAGTATCGCAATATTTTGTTTGGCGATAAAAGCCTTTATCTCTGAACAAATCCTGAGTGAAAGGAACTACTAGCATTAGAGCACACCACTAATGTTTGCATTAATGTATTTCGTTGCTAGTAATGGAGGGTGAAAGAATTGTCCCAGTTCATGTTTCGGTGTACAAAGCTGAATTGTGCCGTCATTTGGGCTTTTGTGGTAACGTCCACTGCGGGACTGTGGCGCTCGCTCCACCTCGGTTCCGCCGCTTGCCGACCCATGGGAAGAGGCTCGCGCGGGGCGCAGCAGGCGGGAGGGTCGCCCCGTGACTGCAGCTATCTCTCATTTTGGGGGCATTGTGTGCAGTTTGTGCGGTGCTCACGTCGCAGTTTCTGCGATTCCACATGGAAAATAAATACAAACGGAAATACTTCAGACTTATGTGCCCTCTAGAAGCTTGCATTCTGCAAGTGTACATCGCTTGATTGTGCCATCCAAAATAAGCACAAAGTGACTTTTACTGACTTTTTTAAATTAAATGTTCCCTCCTGGTGGAATTACCTGCCCAACTCAAGTCCTTAAGCCATTTTAAAGAATGAGCTTAAAACCCATCTCTTCCATCTTTATTTGACACTCTAACTATACCAATGCTATTCTTAAAAAAGGACCTAACAAGCTTGCTCTGTTCTTTTCTATTCTGTTTTCTTTTTATTTATTATATTATTTGAAAGCCCTTGCTGCGAGACTTGTTATATCACTTATGTATCATTGCTCTTTTGCAGATTTTGATTACTTCCATTGTCCTCAATTGTAAGTCGCTTTGGATAAAACCTGTCAAATCCATGTGGAAAGGTTCAATATCTGTATTAAGTTTTTGACACAATTGTACACTGAAACTGTGAATCTTTAAAGCAAGGTCTAATATATATATATACATATATATATGTATATGTATATGTGTGTGTGTGTAGTGTGTGGTCTTTTTATTAAAAAAAGAAAAATATATACGTATTATATATTTAACTAAAGGATCCTGCAAGCACTTTAATTTAGCCCCCTTTACTCCACAAAAATAGGTTCAGTAACATTGAATGTTACAGGGACTGATTATTGCAAATGCATATCCCATTGTGTTCTGGTTAAACAATTTTTATTTATTTATTTATTTATTGCTTAGGTTTGCATACGGTGGTGCATTCTTAATGACAGCTTTCCTTACAATATGTAATATTCCTAAAATAAGAAATATCCCAATATATCACCTTGCTTACAGTATCGCAATGTATCGCAACATATCGTATCACTACCCCTGTATCGTGATACGTATCGTATCGCCAGATTCTTGGCAATACACAGCCCTAAGATACAGTACAGACCAAAAGTTTGGACACACCTTCTCATTCAAAGAGTTTTCTTTATTTTCAAGACTATGAAAATTGTAGATTCACACTGAAGGCATCAAGGGCTATTTAACCAAGAAGGAGATATATTATATAATTATATATATATAATTAATATATTAATGATAATAACTGAATTTTGGTGCATGTAGTTACATTTATTTATTACATACATTTATTCTGCATTGTTTATATTATTCTGTTTTTCCCATAATTTTTATAAATGCATTCAATAAAGCTCTTTCTGATTCTGATTTTAATTATATAATTTAATCACTGTGAATTTGTTACTTATGGGCACGGCCTTTGCATTCAGAGCCAGGAAAAGTATTATGTTAAAAAATGATACCGCTGGAAGAGTGAGAGTTTGGAAATATACAGGGATAATAATAACAGCATCTGGACTCTGGACAGTGTTATTACCATTTAAATTAAGGCCCTTGAGCTGAGAGCCTCTCAAGTGAACAATCTCACAGTTAACTTAGCAAACATGAAACCACCAAGCCTGTTTTCCCAATATACTGTATATATAAATATATATTATTATTTCTTTGCATTACGGATCATTTTAGGTTTACTCCTGATACAATGCGGCAAAGAGTGCCATGATAAAGATTTATATTTTGGATTGGATTAAATATTTCATATTTTCACATTGACTGTTTAACCCACAAAAGAAGTAGGCATTATGTAAATACCATGGTTGTCAAAGGTAACAGATTGACATTACCAGACAACAATTCACAACCCCACTCTTATGGCTGAAACTGTTCTCAGAGCAGTCTTAGAAAAGTCGCCTGTCACAGTGACTGGGAAATGTCTGTGTCACATGTGCTATCCAAAGCAGACAGATACACAGAGCAGCAGTGAGGCTGCAGGCTTGGCCAGCACACAACAACATTTCTTACGTTCCCTTCAGTCTGTTAGAGAATACATTGGAAATCAAAGCGCAAGTAAGTCTGAAGTCTCAGATCTTTTCATCAGCGTGAGCCATTCATGGGTATCCTCTATCAGGCAGATGATTCTTTAAATTAGCAATGCAGTGTTGCAATAGTGATTTTTCAGGCAAATGAAAAGGATGGTTGGAAAAGGGGTGAGGAAAGGTACCTGTTATAACATACGCTTCTGATTTGCCCCTGAAAGGTTTGAAGTTTTAGAATTAGTCTGGTAAAGACATGTGGCGTGCACTGGCTAATCTACACACTGATCTCTGCTCGCTCTCTGCAAAGCCAACAGGCAGATCTGACAGCAGCTAACTAGCACCCCCTTTTGAAGTGATCGCATCTGTTCTTAGCTGCTGAGCGTCTGAGCATGGGGAACGAGTCCAAAACATGATGCTTTTCCTCTTGTGATTGTGATCTTTAAAATATCCATTTATAAAAAGCCAATATATCTGTCATTTAGCATAATAATCAATGCTTTATTTGTTTCCTTGGACATTTTGCCTCTAAATTTTAAAATAACAAGCATTTAACTTCCTTTTCTTTCTTTTTGATCCAAGCAAGTGGAGGAAGTGAAACAACTGCATATTTCGTCAGCGCACACTTGCACACCAGTTCGGCACATTGTGTGGTCAGTTAGCGTCCCCTTGGGCATTGCTCCTTTGGCGGATGGTGTGTAATAGATCCAGCACAAACACTCATAACCCTTCTCTCTGAGGGTCCGGGATCAGGGTAGGAGCGCAGCAGCTATCAGCCCACTCGCCAGAAGCCACTTTAGAGACCGGCCTGCTGGGATGTGGATGGAGTAGGGGCCCCTGGGCCACCATAGAGCAGTGTGGGAGCTTTTAGATAAACAGCTCAGACAGGATCATGGGTGAACCATGGGGAAAGAACTCGATTCCTTCTCACTTTCTATCCTCTCTCCACTTGCCTAGCACTGGAGCTCCATACTATAGGGCTCATCTGTGTGTGTGTGATTTCACAGAGTTTGGAGCTGCTGTAGGTCAAAGAGGAGACTGGCGGGCCGGGGGTGCAGGCGCGCTGGGCGACCGTTAAGCTGGTCAGGTGCAGCGCCACCAGTGATCATTAGGGTTACAGCTGCTAGGGCCAGATTGTCTGCTGCCTGTGCCGGGCGAGATGTCTCACCCTGGGAAAAAGAGTGAGCATCTGTCTGTCCTTCCCCGTAGACATGAACCTCCTAACAGCCTGTCCAACTCAGCCCAACTGGTAACAAGGTCACCTATCTTTTTTTCTCTTTCCCTCACCCTCTATCTCACTTTTTCTCACTGTGTAAAGGCTGTTATCCATTGCTTCACTGCCTAGTTATCAGGTCAGTGAAACACGGGAGCTTCAGGTCTATTTTTGACAGAAATTGGTGTTTTATAAGGAACACAAAATGTTTTTTTATTTTTCATTGTAGTTTATATGTATAGTGCTTTTCATGATACAAATCATTGCAAAGCAGCTTTAAAGAAAAAAGTTTCTACAATATATTTAGTAGTAGCTTGTCAGTAGTGACTGTCAAATTGATGTACATGTGGCAGAAATGTACAGGAAAATTCAGTTAATAACATAATCAAACAGACAATGAAAACAATTAACAGCAATGATTATACAGTATTCTGCAATCCAACTTGTAGCAAAATTTGGTAGTTTATGTTGTTTCTCAGATGTGTCTTTAATCTAGATTTAAAAAAAAGAGAGAATGTGTCTGAAACCCAAACAATATCAGGAAGGCTATTCCAGAGGCTGGGAGCCAAATGTGAAAAAGCTCTACCTCTTTTAGTGGACTTTGCTATAGGTTCTATCAAAAGTCCAGCATTTTGTGACCTTAGAGACCTTGATGGATTGTTAGTTAGGCATGTTACTGTAGGTATGCAGGAGCTAAACCATTAAGGGCCTTGTAGGTAAGTAATAATATTTTGTAACTGATACGGAACTACTGGAAAATAAAAATAAAAAGAATTATGACTGTCAAGCTATTAAAAGTTTGAACCTTTGTTAGAACCTTTGATGAGTTTAGTTCCAAGAAAATAATTATCATACAAATTTTTATCAATAACCTTACTCATAGCATAGATAATAATATTGAGGAATATTTTTATAATTTTAAATAACTTTCATGTCAATATGTTTTAAAATGTAATTTATTCCTGTGATGGTAAAGCTGAATTTTTAGCTGAATCATTATTCCATTCTTCAGGGTCACGGGATCCTTCAGAAACCTTTCTAATTTGCTGAACTGGTGCTCAAGAAACATTTATTATCATTGTTGAAAACAGTTGTGCTGCTTAATGTTTTTGTGGAAACATTTTTTCAAGATTTGTTGATGAGTAGTTTGAAAGTAAAAAAAAAAAAAAAAAAAAAAAATGATAACTTATGTACCCCAAAGTTCCCTTTCAGGAACTTAAGCTGCATCTGGATGCTTTGGGAACACCACACTACATAACCATGCTCTGAAGCACACGTGAAATTAGTCCCGTGGAATGGAAAGACGTGGGAGGGATGACAAGGTGTCTAGATCCTGGGAGAAACCTTTTTCAGCCCACATCTTCAGGCCTATGGTGTTGAATTATTAGAACATCGTGGGGCTGATGGGGCATTGCTTCAGGTAGAGCAGATTCTTGTGAGCTATCCGTCCCTCAAGTCTGAATCATTCATCAAGACCCCAGCATTACCCACCAAGCCGTTTATAACATCTCCGGCTTTGGTGGATAAAGCATATATGGTGTTGTTGCAGGCTTACCAAGCCAGCCTGCTCAAGGTCCTTGAAGAGGGCAAGGAGGTGAAGGCTGACATCATTAAAGAACTGCATTGGGCCACCGACTTGTCTCTTCAGGCCACCAAAAGAGCCATCAGTCAGACTATGGCAGCCTTGGTGGCTATGGAGAGGCATCTGTGGCTGAACCTGTCCAAGATTAAGGATAAGGATAGGTTCTTCCTGCTGGACATCCTGCTTGTGCCTACTGCCTTGTTCAGTGACACAGTTAATTCTGTCATCGACAGGTTTCAGGAGAACAAAAAGCAGGTGGCGACATTAAAGCAGTTCCTTCATTGCCGCTCTCATGTCCTTGGGGCTGCTGGGCATGATACAGGAGCCCTAGCCATCTACCAGCTCCTTGTTCCATGAGGCTCAAAAGTGGAGTGTTGCTTCTCATGCTCCTCTGCAAAAACAGCTGGAGCCAGAGTCATGAGGCTCACATTCAAAATGCTGACGCTCAAACATATCATGTCTCAAATCAGGTCAGAGGACTGGTTGGTCATGATAGATCTTAAGGCCACATACTTCCATATTTCCATCTTTCCTCAACACAGGACGTTCCTGAGGTTTGCTTTTGGGGGCGAAGAATACCAATATCGGGTTCTTTCTTTTGTCCCAGCACTCTCACTCCACAGTTTCACCAAGTGCATGGATGCTGCTATGGCTCCTATGCGACTCCAGGGCATCCACAAAAACTTAGTGACCTCAGTTTTGAATGGTAGTCTAAATGTCTATGAATGATTTTAATGTTTTAATCATGGGTGATATTTTACTTCAATTAATAATTGCATTATTACACTACTAATTACACTATTAAATATAAACATTATGCTACCTTAGCTTACATTATACAAACACATTATTTTGCCTTTCCTTTTTATTTAAACACCTTGTCTAGGTTTGATTTCTAAATAAATAACCTGTAAAGTGTGAGTTTGTCCATAATTTACTGATAAACAAGTGCAAGGGACTTTTATAGAACAAAATGAAACAGTCCATTTGACAGTGATGTCAAACAATTTTGATAAAAATGCTTTTAAAATATCTAATTAATTGCATGATTTAATGTTAATTTTAACAGACACAAAACTTAATGACATTGACCTGAACTCACTGTTTCCTTTTAAAAACAACATTACATCAGAATTTCTCTATTAATGAAGCTTTTGAAAAGTTACTTGAAAACAGAGTTTGGGGTTTAAATAAATGTCTTTTGAAATCTGTTAGAGAGAGGCAACCAAACAAGCAAAGTTATAACCCTGGAAATGAACTAACACACCTGTCGACCTGAGAACTCTAAAAAATAATTCTCTCAGCATATGAATATATCGCCATTGTTGATTATTTTAAGATTAACTCTAGTCATAATATCTTCTAAGTGCATTAATTTATGGATTTTAATCAATTTGAGTTAGTTCTGATATGTAAATTGATATAATGAAAATCACATCACAGCCTCAATAAGCCACAAATAGCATATGGGCAGCTATTAATCTGTCAAATGCAAGATTCTGCAAACATACTTGGGAGTGATTAATCAACATCATAAAAATATATTTTTAAGTCAAATGATGATTTTAATGAACAGCAGATTAGAGCAGATGCCAATCATGCTGGTCTGGTGGAAAGCAGTTAAACATCTGCCCTTGAACAAATCTGTCTGAAACTGAAAAACTGTCTGAATTTATGAAAAAAACTGCTGTTTATCACCTGGATTTGAATGAGAGCTGTTTGGAGAAATATTTTGGAGAGTATAAATTCATTATGCTTTTATAAACCAGGGACTATGGGCAAAAGATAACATAAGATATAGTGAACTCTTATAGATGTTATTATGTACACAGACTACATTATACAAGGAGACATAAAGTGAACAAAAGAAAATTCTCTGCATTACCTTGGAGTACAGTAAATACCATGATACATAAATATGGTAAACATCGGAATGGAATATGCCAGTGTACCATAATATTACCTTCTGATACCATCACTCTACCTGCTATGTGCTTTTTTTTGTAAGGGATGGAAAGCGAGTGACAGAGGGAGAGAAAGCGTGTGAGAGGGAACACAAGACCAAACAGGTGTGACTCCAACTTTCTGCCTCACAGGAGAAAATGAAGCACTGTCAAGGACACTGCACCTGTGCTATTGTCTGCAACAAATGGCTTTTAAGTGCAAATTTCTGCCAGGCTTAAAAGAGGGATATGGCCTTTGCACTTAAGTTCCCCATCTGAACTCATACAATCTGCATAATGTGGTGGGAATCTAAATGAGGCTCCACAATGATTCTTCAGTGCTATGAGAGAAACACACGACACATCCTCGAACACTTACTGCCATGCATACTACATCTGTTTCTACACTCTTATTTCATATGCATACATTTCATGTTCAATGTTTAATGTTTGGTCAAAAATGTACATTTTGTTCTTGGACATTATTTCATATTGTACATTATTCAAATCCAAATGACAAACTTTATTTCACCTTACATTGCAAAAGCTCTTAATCTATATCTCTGAAATTTAAATGAACATCCAGGATATTTGAAATAATAAGGTTACATATTTGAGGAGGGACATGGATTAAAGAGGTTCTACTAATGGCATATGGTGTTCTCTTTTCAATGTGTTGCTAACTTTTTGCATTAGTTGCCAATGCGCAGGTTTGTTTGCAAAACTGTTTTTAAGCAGGATTTGTACCTTGTTGAAATTCTGCTGAATGAAATTATGCATCAGCTAATGTTGTTTGTTTAGTAGTTCAGACAAAAAGCAGATTCAGTCTCAAAAACGTTATGGGAGTCCAGTACCTTAATGAATTAGAAATAACTAGAACTGCCATGTTGTTTTTCAGAACTGAAGTAGGTGTGATCACACCATGTGATCTGGATTATGCTAAGTTCTTGTAATGCTGAGAATTTTTTTTTTTTTTTTTTTTTTTGTGGGTCTAGAGTAAAGGTTTTTAGCTTTGTTCGGTTTGATACTTATTTAATAATACGGAAAAAAAGAAGAAGCTATTCATAAGCAAATCAAAGGGCCTTAGAAGAGGTTTTCATCAACACACACTTGAATTTATCTGCATCTTGTTCAATGCTGGTGTATCTAGAAGAGTCTGAGTCTGTTTTCACTGTACTGGGGGACTCAGTCCTGGTATGACGCCTATGTGCTGCAAACAGACTGCAACAATGACATGATGCAGAGAGCATCACCTGAGCTTCTTCTTACATACCACCTATGAGTCATTTCAGCTGTTCCTGTGGCTTTCCATAGCAAGTTAAGCTTACACTGAGAACACCTCATAAATTCAGAGCTGATGAATTCACTTCGCCAAAAATATCATACACATTATATAGTTATTATATGTGTTCCTGTAGCTCAAGTAGTAGAGCATTGTGTTAGCAAGCACAAGGTTGAGGGTTTGATTCCCCGGGAACACATGATCGGAAAATAATTGTTAGCCTGAATGCACTTTAAGTCGCTTTGGAAAAAGGCGTCTGCTAAATGCATTAATTTAATTTAATTTTTAATTTTAATATAGTGTACAGGTACATCATTTTGTTATATAATGATTGTTTTGAAAGGAATTATAATTTGGTTAGTTAAAAACTATATATCCATCTTTTTCTCGTCTACAAATATTAATAATAATAATAATAATTGTTGTTATCATTATTATTATCATTATGATACATTTAAGTGTATTTATACTGTAAGCAGTTTAAGCTTGATGTTGTTTACATGTTGTTTTTATTTAGCATAATTTGGATCAAAGTTAGATATTTTAATACATTAATAATACTTTTTTAATTTAAATACTTTCATCCTGCACCCCCTTGGGAATTCTAGGTATGTTAATATCAGTACAGTATCATGTAAAATTACATTATATGTCCTGATTGATCTATGGTAGGTTTTAAGGGGACTTACTGTTCACCAATTAACAGGTTTTTACTATAGCTTTTTTATATAGTCTTTTTACTATGGATGAACACAACATTACACCACAGGCCACAGCTGAACTGGCAATCAATTATCAGCTAACATTTATACTGTAAATATCTCATAAACTCATAAAAATCCTAAAAGAAAGTGTGTAAGCAGTAGTTTCTCTGCAACTGTCACACTGCCTAAGAGTGCATTTCTATATCAGTTCAGCACTTGAGCATTAGTTAGGCTCATCTACTTGAACTTTCACACACTATAAACGTTTTCACACAAACACTTACAGTGGCAAGACAAATAACTATGCAAACCCTGAAGTCTTGTTCTCAGCTAAGGTAGATTATGTGCGGCTGCTGTGTGGAGTGTCTCTTGGGATACTTTGGATGCAGAGTAATAAAACTCTTAGCGTGCCTGTGCCAAGTTGGGACATCTGCTCACCTTATCACAGATAAGTGGGGGTTTGTCCCAGCATCTGTTAGAATTAATCCATTTTGCAAACACAGTTATCCTAATCTCCTAAATATGCCCCTTGCACAACAGCGATGTATAAGTATTGCTCTTTTTTTACATTGTTTTGCTCTGTTTCATGTAAACCTAAAAGGCTGAGCATCATTGAAGAGCTGAAGAGACCAAAAAAGTAAGCCGGGGTCCAAAATGGCTTAAGCACACAGAGGCCTCTCAGCGTACCTACAATCTCCACATACATATTCATGAGGCGCCCTCTTCCTTTTTTGTTCCCTGCCTAGTCAGCAGTCACAAAACACATGGTGCGGGTTGGCAGTGCCTTGCCTAGGTAGAGAGGGGCGGTGGATGGAGGCAATGGCAGGAACCGGGACCTGTGAGGGCTGATTGACGTTTCCATCTGTGGCGAAGGCTGGTAATTATCGGGAAGAGGAGCGCCCGCAGCAGCGCGCCATCTGCTAAGGGGGAAACGGCTCAATGAGGTATGATCGGGCTCTGCAGCGCCACCGTGCCATTGCCTGATTCTGACATGAGGGCCTCGCATCTGTTGCAGACGGGCCGCGGCCATGCCACACACATATATAGATCCACGGTCTGGGTGCTAGCATCTGACGGGAGGGAGGAGAGCAGCCAAACGCCCTCTGTGACCCAAAACTCCATCTCCTTTGTACCTCTCAACGCCTACCCGGCCTGTGTACACCTCACCACTTAAACACACTGAAGTTACTGAAGAACGCTGTTAGCAAGTTCACTGGTAAAACGTAAGGGATACTTCAACCAAAAATCAAGACAGCTATCTTATTATGTTCACAATGCAGTTTCAGCTTTATGCAAACAGAACTTTACTTTTATACATTTAGCAAAGGTTTTACCCAAAACAACTCTCATTCTAGTCAAGGTATATATCATGAACCAAACCCCCAGGTATGAAAGTTGTCGCCAGAATACTCCATCTGCCATCAGACGTGCAATCTGAGTTATATGAAGCAACGGGAATAAGTCCCTAAGGAATTTTTTGTAAGTGAACAAATCAAAAATAATGTCTTTATTCAAAAACTCCTTTGTCAACGGTCTCCTCTGTGTTTCTTATTATCACCATATGCTGTGTATGCTCTTCTGTGTCCTCCGCACCACAAGTATGCACTGTTTCTATGAGTGTTTAGCTCTGATTTGAAAAAAAAAATTTAATGGAAGCCAGCTCGTAAGTGTTTTGTAGGTAAACCTAGTCTCAGCCTCAGACGCCACGCCCAATGCACAAGGAATGGAAGGACACAGTACTTAGACGGTTCAGTAGCAACACTCGTCGCCTGCAACTCTTTTGAGGGTAACTCATTTGTTCAATTCACTTATTGAAGCCAGCCCTGGCTAAGCAGGTGAATTGTTGATGAATGTTTGTGGGTTCTAACTGCATTTGTGTTAAATATATATGGGCTTATGTCATTTCTGCTTGGTGCGTCCATAAACTGCTGGGAGGTGTGTAACCCAGGTTAAAAACAAGTATTAGCATAAATAGCAGAATATACATTTATTTTTGTCCTTTATTTATTTTGTTTAGAAAACGAGTCCTTATTTAAAGTCCTTGAAACCCTAAGAAAAAACTGTGTTTAAAGAAATCATTTTATTTGTTGAAGCACAATTTGTATTTTCAGTATTTTATTTTATCTTTATCTATTTCTCAAGTTCTACAAAATTTGCATTCTACGCAAATCAAAAACTAAAAATTCAGTTAAAAAATGTTGTGACATCCTTATTCTCTGCAGGCAAATTTTAGTCTTCTGATTTAACTGGTCCATACGCAGACATTTGTGTGATGATGTCCAACTCGTTTTATGAAGAAAAAAGCCTTAAGTTTTCAGAAACATCTATACGAAAAAACTTTGTCTGATGGGGAAATTTTTTTGCCGTTTTCAAAGCTTCAAACTGATTCAGTGTTTTATTTTTCTCGTCGTAATTTGTTAATTGTTTAAGTATAAAAATATATAGCTATTTATTGTAGGCCTATTTCATGTTTTTTTTTAATTTAGCCTATATTATATTTATATTATTATTTTCTGTCCTGTCCTGTTGTTTAGGCTATCTGTTCTGGGCCCGGTTTCCTGATAACGATGTAGCCTAGCCTATCTTAGCCCTTAAAAGTGCTCTCTACGTGCAAGGTTATGAACGTTAGACGCAATTCCTCTCGCGTTTCACAAAAATGTAGGCTACTGAACTTGTAGAACGCTACGTGCTACTTGAGTCACTGTCCATTCGCAAAGTGCTGAACTAGGCTATACTAACCTTATATGGAATCATATTCTGAACGTTTAGCCTAACAATCGTCATCTGTTGTGTATTAGGAATCAAGACAGGTAAAAATAAAATAAAAAATATATAATGACATTCTATATAGATAGATCATTGGAGCTAACATTCTATGGTAGAATGTCATTCTATATACGTAGATCATTGGAGCTAACTGACTCTTGCCGTATCCGGTCGGCAAAACAGCAAATTTCAGCGCTGCTGTTTCTCTTTTAGATAAAAACCCAAGTCCAAATCGTTCATTGTCATTCTATATAGATCTTCCAGATTTAGGTCTGGATTTCCATGCTACTATGATGTTGCCAATGCGTCAAAAAATATTTATCAAATGACAGTGCCCCCCCCCGCCTATGATCCAATGCCCCTCCAGTAGATCTGCTCTGACGCTGTCGTGTCGAAGTCATCATCGAATTGGTTGAATTCTAAAGTGATTTCCGCGAGACGTGTGTGCCGCATTCTTTAACGTTCCACCTGGAAACAAAGATACCGTGGAGCCAACACCCCTCCCCCACTAAAGAAGAAAGTAATTGTGTTTATAAATGTGATGACGAGCGCTTATCAGGATCAAATAAACGCTGGATTTTCAAAAGTATGTGAAATATTTAAAGTTTGTGGCATAGAATCTTTAAAATATGTCTGAGAGTTTTACACACCGGTCTCCTCAAAACGTGACGATGAAGGAAACAAACTGTGATTGGTTGTTTGACATGTCAGTCAAACGGTGTCATGGGTGGGTCTTGGACAATGAAAGCTACGCGAGACTAAGGTAAACCTTACTACCCTGCCCTCACAGGGGGCACTAGCAACTGACGTTAGAGCCTGTAGTCATTAGTCAAGTCAAGTCAAGTCACCTTTATTCTATATAGCGCTTTAAACAAAATACATTGCGTCAAAGCAACTGAACAACATTCATTAGGAAAACAGTGTGACAATAATGCAAAATTGCATGATCATTGAATTCAGTGATGTCATCTCTGTTCAGATTAAATAGTGTCTGTGCATTTATTTGCAATCAAGTCAATGATATCGCTGTAGTGACCCCAACTAAGCAAGCAAGAGGCGACAGCGGCAAGGAACCGAAACTCCATCAGTGACAGAATGGAGAAAAAAACCTTGGGAGAAACCAGGCTCAGTTGGGGGGCCAGTTCTCCTCTGACCAGACGAAACCAGCAGTTCAATTGCAGGCTGCAGCAAAGATTAGTGACCTTGTTAGCAAGATTAGCTGGTTCATATCCCACATGGAGTGGTGCAAGTAAGACCAGTTACGCAGGCTCAACCAAAGGGCAAATAGTGGTTGCAACAAGGGCACTTGTGAACTCTCTAAAATTACAAATATGACACCCTATGATACTTTTTTGGCCTTTATGATGCTTGACACTGCTATTCACATCAATTATGATGAAAATAGCAATCTGGTCGTTCTTTTAGCTAACTCCTTTTGCGTTCAAAAGAATAAAGTTAAATTAGTTTTAACCCACATGAGGGTGAGTACATGATGACAGAATTTATATTTTTAAGTGAACTATCCCTTTATAGTCTGATACCTGCAAGGAATTGGTTATGGATAAGCAGTAGAGTAGAGGTAAATTTGATGATGTATGTGTGTCCTCCAGTAATACAATGCAGATGTAAGCAATTGGCTCTATGTCTATTTCATCTGTGGAGCACAGCATTGTGGGGCTCATGGATGCTGGTGATGTAGCTTTACAACACTTCTCCACCTGGCAGGTGCAAACTCCCCCCTTCTCTGTCAGACTCTGATCACTGTCTGCAGACACACTAACATCCCCATTAACAATGTCAATTTGACATTTGAATTTAATGACACTACAGGCACATAAATTACACACTTCAGCTTGAAAAATGCATTTTCTTATTACTTTAACCATATTGTACAACAAGTGTACAACATTTCTACGTCTTTCCTTTAGGTCAGTGGTCTCCAACATGGTACCCGCGGGCATCTGGTAGCCGGCGTGGAGTCTGCGTCGCCCGCCGAGCACGTTATATAAATAGCCTGAATTGTAATCTTTCATTTTTTTTTTATTATTTATTTTTTTTTTTTTTATGATAATGGCATAAAATGAGAAAATAACTATTGGTGAAATTTTTATATACCATTAAAACATAATAAAATAATTCAATAATTTAAAATATTTAGAATCTGCACGTCGAGTCAACGTACGTTGACAGGCTACATTACGTTGTGCAAAAAAAAAAAAAGTAACTTCTGTGAGTTGAGGCGGTCGCGGGCAGACGGTACATACATGAGATAAATTGAACTATATAAAAATGAAAAAAGATTAATTATGGCTGATGATGCAAGTCATGCAAAAAAGAAGAAGATTTATTATTTCAACGAGGAGTGGGAGACAGTATTCCTCTTCACCAACGTTAAAGATAAAGCTGTATGCCTCATCTGTGGAGCTAGCATTGCGGTTGCCAAGAGACACAATGCGGATAGACATTTCACCACAACCCACAAGACCTTCAATGTTAGTTATCCACCAGGTAAATCACTTAGAAAAGAAAAAGTTAGTGAGATGAAAACAACATTAAGCAGGCAGCAATAATTTTTTACAAAACCCGCTAAAAAGTCACAGGCTGCAACCAAAGCTTCATTTAGAGTTGCTAAATGCTAAAAAACCTTTCTCTGATGGTGAAATTGTCAAGGGAGCAATGACTGTGATAACCAACACTCTGTTTAAAGATCACAAGAATGGAAATGAAATAATGTCCTCAGTGTCCGTTGTTCAACTCGGGGCTAACACTATTGCGAGACGAGTCTCGGCTATGTCAGCAAACGTAACGGAGCAGCTGGAGAAAGACTTGGGTTCGTGCAAATGGTTCTCCATCCAGTGTGTTGAATCTGTGGATTCTAGTAGTACAGCGCAGCTCATGGTTTTCATCAGAATGGTATTCAGTGATCTGTCAGTGAAAGAGGAATTTTTAACATTATTGCCCCTCAAGACAACAACAAGGGGTGTTGATATTTATGATGCAGTGAAGAAGTACTTCATGGAAAAGAACGTGCCATTTGAAAAGTTGGTATCGGTAACAACTGATGGAGCCCCTGCAATGACTGGCCAGCATGCAGGCTTCGTTGCGCTATGCAGAGGAGACCCAGATTTCCCAAAGTTTCTACATTACCACCGCATTATACACCAACAGGCACTGTGCGCCAAAGTGATGGGATTTGATCACGTCATGACTCCAGTCGTTAAAATCATTAACAGCATCCGGTCCAAAGCGAAACAGCACAGGTCATTCAAGGTACTTCTGGAGGAGCTGTCAGCTGAGTATGGTGACCTATTGCTTCACACTGAAATTCGATGGCTGAGCAGAGGAAGGATTTTGCAACGTCTTTTATCACTTTTGTCTGAAATCAAAGTGTTCATGGAATCCAGAGGGGAGGACACCGCCATGCTTCAGGACACTGAGTGGCTACTGGACCTTGCCTTCCTAACTGACATCACCGTGAAACTGAATAATTTGAACTGTGAACTGCAAGGCAAAAATAAGACAATCAGTGAGCTGATCAGTGCTGTAAATGCTTTCAAAGCCAAGATTAGCCTTTTCTCCACGTACTTGCAGAGGAAGAAATTGCATCACTTTCCATCCATGCAGTCGATGCTAAGTAACAATGATTCTGCATCTGAGGTCTTTGAACAAAGCAAAACACAATTACTTTGAACTCCTGAAAAGGCTTGGACAAGAATTTGAGGACAGATTCAATGACTTTGATAGTCTGAAACCATGCGTGTCATTCATTGCAAATCCTTTCATGCAAGTGGACATTTTGCACATTTCTGAAAAACTAAGATATGCATTTAACCTGGTTTCTAGTGAGGTTGAGATGGAGATTCTCACTCTGCAGAGTGTCATTAACCTCAAAGCCCATCAGGGGGCAACAGAATTTTGGAAACTTGTTGACCCAGAGAAATACGTTAACATTTCAACAGCAGCGATGAAAATTGCCTGTCTTTTTGTCTCAACCTACCTGTGTGAATCTGCATTTTCAGATATGAATTTTATTAAGAACAAACACAGAACATGCCTTACTGATGGACATTTGGAGGACTCAATTAGAGTTACAGTGTCGGGTTATACTACCGATTATAGGGCACTTGTGGACGTTATGCAGTGCCAAGCTTCCCATTAAAAGGTGGATGTTTTTTTGCCCATAGAAGCAGGCTGATTTGGCCTATTTTATTGTTGTAAGTGTGACAAATAACTCTTGACATTTTGTATTAAAATTGTGTTCAAATGTGTAAATGTATTCAGTGTAATGGGATCTACAGAGAGAAAATTATAAATACAATTATAAATGTAAATTTTTTTATATAAATTCCTATAAATAGGATTGATTGATTGATTGATAAATATAAATAATTTAATTATTAATAATAATTGAAAATGCTTGTGAGAAGTGATTTACATATTAAGCCATGATATCAATATTCATTTCATTACATAGACATATTTTAGTGATTAAAAAAGTAATGTGAAAAAGTGCCACAGTGTTTGTTTATTTTATGACGTGTTTTAAAATTGTTTATTTTTTATATATAAAAAATTGCATTTCTTCCTTTTTTGCTCTATCGAAAACGTACCGAACCGTGTTGGCCGGCGACAGCCTCTGACGTCACTACCGACGCGACTATAAATACGCGCCTGTAGGACCCGTCACTTTATCTTCTTCGTCTTCATTGACTGTTTTGTTTGAAGCGTGCATCTGAGAAACGGTAAGAGCGATCTATTATTGTTATCATCATGGCTTCCATGTCAGCGTTCCGTGTCAGTGTTATCTGACACCCGATGACACACACACTCTTTGCGTCTCTTGTTTGGGCAAAGAGCACGCAGGCGATGTCCTTGAGGGGGCGATCTGCATGCACTGCGAGCGTTTTTCTGTGAGAAAGCTCCGCTCTCGTTTGTCTCTCTTTTCGAGGAAAGAGGGACAGCCACCTGGATCCCGCGGCTCAGGACCCGCCGTTGCCGAGGCACAGGCTTTCGGTAGGCGGCCGCACCGCGTGGGTTCCGCCCCCCCGGGGCGCGACACCCACCGCGGAGTGAGACTCGCGCGTGGGAGGCAAGCGCTCTGTGGTTGTCCATCCCACACCCCCTCCCGAGGAGCCTGGCTGATCATCAGAATTGGCACAGCACTGCAGGGAATTCCATAGATGTCCGGCCAGGTCGCCCTGAGGGGCCGCCTGGCCGCTTGGCGCTTCCGGGGAGGTGGTGGTTATGGAGTCCTCTGTATGTACTGCCTCAGGTGATGCTTCCCTCGCTTGAGGTTTGGAGCTCACCTCTCCCGTGCGGTCCAGCGCCTCTGCGATGCTTGGGAACCTTTCTGTACACACGCTAAGGCTGTGTACTTTCTCAAAACCACATGGTGGTCTGGGTGGACTCCCACATATTGTGGTTATCAGGTAGTAGGCTTCATCAGGCCTCTCTGATGGTGAGCTCCCACATACTGTGGTTGCCAGGTAGTAGGCCTCACCAGGCCTCCCTAGAGATTTAGCTGCCACATACTGTGCGTCTCCACTAAATAGCATATTGTGGTTTTCAGAAAGTAGGCTTCACCAGGTCTCTCTGAAGGCGAGCTCCCACATTCTGTGGTTGCCAGGTAGTAGGCCTCACCAGGCCTCCCTGGAGATTTAGCTCCCACATACTGTGCGTTTCCACTTAAAAGCGAGCTCCCACAGTTTGTGGTTGTCAGGTAGTAGGCCTCACCAGGCCTCCCTGGAGTTGAGTTCCATATTACTTTCAGTTTCCACTTGAGGTGGTTATCTGGTAACAGGTAGTAGGCCTCTCTAGGCCTCTCTGTAGGTGAACTCCCACATATTGTGGTTATCAGGTAGCAGGCTTCACAGGTCTCTCTGAATGTGAGCTCCCACATACTGTGGTTGTCAGGTAACCTTTCAGTACACACGCTAAGCCTGTGTACTTTCTCAAAACCACATGGTGGTCAGTGTGCACGTTAACGCTTTGCGCACTGTCTGAAATCCACGTAAAGTGGTAAGTGTGCACGCAAGACTCTGCGCACTTTCTGAAATCCACGTAAAGTGGTAAGTGTGCACGCAAGATTCTGCGCACTTTCTAAAATCCTGTACGGTAAGGGTTATGCGCTCCGCTTCGTTCCCTTTCTTGAGATGATTAGCCCCGGTGTTCCTTGGGCTTCATCCAACCGGTGTGTACTTATTGTACACCTCAAGCCCCCTCAACATGGGGAGCTGTGTGGGCAATTCTTGCGGTAGTTTAGCAGCGCTCCCCTTTTCTGAAAGGGTCACCTATGAGCATGCTGCTCGGAGCTCGGAGTCCTCCTCTCTTGGGAGACTGGTTCTAGGTTCTTTCTGAGCGCTCCAGTACTACATACTGTTTTGAGACGCACTGTGAGAGCAGACATCCTGCTGAGGCAGGGGCTGAGGCTTGGTGAATGGCTCCTTCACACCAAGGTGTTGAGGCAGAGTTAGAGAGGTTGGCCAGACTTGGGTGGATCGGTTTTGCGGCTCGAGAGAGCAGTGCACTATCCCCTCTGGCTTCCTCTGACTCATCCAGCTCCATTGGGGGCTGGACGCCATGGTACAGGCGTGGCCGAGGCTTCATCTGTACGTTCCGTCCTCCAATTGCTCTGCTCCCGGGCCATTCCATCCACGAGCTGCTCTATCAGAGTTCCACGAGAGCCCCTCCTTAGAACAGTATTTGTAAATCTATGTTATGGTAAGTGTGCACGTGAAGTCTTTGCACACTTTCTGAAATCCACACTGTGGTAAGTTCGCACGCTAGTACTCTGCGTTCTTTCTAAAATCCTATATGGTAAGGGCTTCGCGCTGCTGCTTCGTGCCCTTTCTTGAGACGGTTAAAGCCCCGTTCATCTTGGGCACCACTCCACCTAGGTATCCACCTAGGGCCCTACAGGTAAGTTGGGTATGTAGCTTAGGCCTTTGGCCGTAAGGGATAATGTCATAGACAGCCGTCGAACCGTCCCAGGGGCGACTCCCGGTGAAGCGGTAGAGTTGGTAATTAGTGTTTGCCATGATTCTGGTCTGCACTCACCTCAGCATGGCGGCGTGGGTATACTGTTCCCCATAGTGTCCCCTCAGAGGACGCAGTTCGAAGTTCCCTTGATAGGGAACGTCTCAGGTTACGAATGTAACCATGGTTCCCTGAGAGGGAACGAGACACTGCGTCCTCTAGCTCCCTGCCATGCTTCGGACGCAAGCTTCACGAAGAAGATAAAGTGACGGGTCCTACAGGCGCATATTTATAGTCGCACCGGTAGTGACGTCAGAGGCTGTCGCCGGCCAACACGTTGGCGTTTTTCAAAGTATGCTTCAGACACGGGTCACGACGAGGTGTTCCCCATAGTGTCCCCTCAGAGGACGCAGTGTCTCGTTCCCTCTCAAGGAACCATGGTTACATTCATAACCTGAGACGTTTTTTTGCAGTACACAAGCAAATCAGAGAAATGTAAAAATACTTCACCTAACGTCAAAATATGACACTCTGCATGTTTCTGACAACGTGATTCATGTTAAATGCACGGCACTTTTCAGAAGCATGTCTCTCTTTTTTCAGAAATATCTTTTATTGTCTTTTTAAAATCCATCTTTTTCTAAACTTACACCATCTCTTTTTTCTCTCTCTCAGGCTGCTACTTCCCTCCCAAATCTCTCAGTATTGCAGGAGCTCTTTTCACCTTTGTGGGTCTGTATTTTCACGCTGCACTTTAGTACTTCTGGTCCCATCAGTGGCTGAATGAAAGAGGAGGAAATAACTTAACTCCCTATCACAGGAATTTGTCAGACTGTTCGGACAGATTGGTAGAATACAAAATGCAGTGGGGAGCTCTGATGTGGCAATAAAGCACTCCCCTTTGATCTTACTTTGCCTCCCCCCGCCACCACGCACATGTGCACGTCAAAGTCAGTTACATCATATACCGAGAGACAGGAAGCTAACCACCAAATTGACAGGATTTCTGTCCTGGTGCAGCTTTGAATTCGTTTCCCCTCATTTTTGTCATTGGGAGAAAAGGCGAGTTTTGCTTCTGATCAATGCTTAGAGCTTTTTTGTGCATGTCTGTAGGCCTACTTCAAAGTGGAGAGAGAGAAAGAGACAAAAACACGCAGTGCGGTGGGCAATAAAAAAAACTACAGTTGAAAAACTATTTCCACGTGTAACATTATTTCATAATTAACGTCTAAAACATTTGCTTACAAGAAAAAATTGGAAATGTGACTTTTCTCTTTTTGTTGGAGTGGCTTTTTAGATGTTGCCAGCACTTAGGAGAAATTCACAGCAGCATCAACAGCGACCGTCTCCCCATTCAAAAGCATTAACTCTGTGCCATGTGTCTAACAAACAGAGGCCATTCTACAGCCCTTAATGACAAGGCAGGCGCTCCTCTTGCCTCCCTCTCCGCTGTTCAAATTGCTCTCCAAATGAAGTACAGCTGTGCCGACCAGGTGCTGCCATCCCTTTCAGAGAACAGGAAATTATCAAATCCCCAAATTCCTCAAACACAGCAAATGCCGGCTGCCTCTTCGTGTCTGTGGGCTCTTATTAGCGGTGGGTAGCGCGCCTCATGTTGCCATGCATTCACTATACATAGATTACTGCAGATCTTATTGTGAGTTCTTTTGGTTAGGATTAGGAAGTCTTCCCTTAGAAACCATAGAGCAACCTTTTTTGACATGCCATTGTTTAATTTTTTGTGTTCATCGATCTTGTTAATTAATATTTAGTTAATTTTTGCTCATGCTATTCCCTTTGATTTTTGTGGCTTGTGGTGTTAACCGTGAGTGGGTTTCTACTTTAAATTATGTGATTTTGAGCATCACTATCATTGAAGTCTGCATGTTAAACACTGATTATCTTTATTCATTATTATATTCTTTATTCTTCAGAGGTTCTCGTTTCACCACTCATAGTAGCGTCTCCATACTTACAGTTAGTATTATTTTGAGAGCCCGAAGCAGCAAAAAAAATGCAGACCAAAGTACAACACCGCATGACGACATGGCTTCTTGTACAGCTTATAACTAGATAAAACTATATAAAACTACATAACAATATATATTTGTGTTAATGAGGAAAACTAATACATTTAATGTTAAACTTTCACTTTTAGTGCTTATGTGCCAGTGATGATCTCAAAGGGGTCATATGATGTGATTTAAATTTTTCCTTTCTCTTTGGAGTGTTTCAAGCATTTGGTTCATAAAGAAGATCTGTAAAGTTGCAAAGACTAAAGATATATTCAAAAACTAAAAATATACTCAAACACAAAGATATATTCTTTGTAAAAGTTAAGACTTGTCCAAGCCCTCCTAAAATGCCTGTTTAAACATGCCCCCACATGTCTACGTCATGATGTGGGAAGATTTGCATAACACTGCCCAAATGTTCACACAAAGAAAGAGAGGGTAACTTTTGATTCTCACTGTTCCCGCCGGCACCATGTCGTGGAGACACTGTTTTGTGGCGAAAATACTCTTGGAATTTGACATTCCAAAAGATGACACAACTAGAAATCAGTGGTTAAGTTGTATTTACAACACTGTTCCAGAACAGTTCATCCCAAATATTCAGATGTGTGCAGCACATTTTATGGAGAACTGTTTTCTGATCCTTGGAGAGAAGACTATAATGCCGGCTGTTCTGATTCACAGTCTGTAAGTATGTTTACATATGTAAAGGATTTGCCACGGATGATTCAAATGAGAGTTTTGAGCAGTATAGATCAGCGGTTCTCAATTCCAGCCCTCGCACCCACCCTGCTCTGCACATTTTCTATGTTTCTCTTATCGCTTAAGATGTTTGTTCTATTCGACCGTAAGTGCCCTGCGAAGCGGATATCAGAGGATATTCCACCATGATTTTAGTTTGAAGCAAACGTATGTGTTTCATTCAAAGTGCATTGAAGTGTGCAAGACGTGAATTGCAAATGTATTTATTCACAGAGGTATATGAGGTCACACTTGTCAGTGTGTTAAGATGTTGCACAGCGCAAATCCGTGAATGAATGTTTCGAAATGAGGTAAATTTCAATAGATTTCCCCTGCTCAGGGAGTAAGAAGCAATAAACACTGTGCTGGGACCATGTCAATAGGAACACAGTTCATGCACAGAGCTCACATCTAACAAACTGATTATCTGAATTAGGTGTGATAACAAAGAAAGACATGCAAAATATGCAGAGTTGAGGGTGCGGGGACTGGGATTGAGAACCACTGGTATAGAGTAGCGCTTGTTGTTTGGCATTTTATGTTTAAGCAGTGCGATGCAATGCAACTCGTAAAAACACGGTATACGGTAAGGCATTATAATCCATAATTATGTCCCCACTGGATGCAACCAATGGCTCATTTGTAATGGGTTTTATTGTTTTTGTCTTGTAGCACCAGTGTTCTGACCGGGACACACATCACAGTATGGCAAGAGGCATAAAATTTCCATCACATGCTTGAGGCATTCGGCCAGTCACAATGCACTGGATAGCTTTCCAATCAGAGCACACCTTGCTTTTCAGAATGATGAGCTTTGTAAAAAACGATGTGTTTCAGAAAGGCGGGGCATAGAGGAGAAAAAAATAATGTACAGTATGTGGAAAATAAAGGTTGTGAACACAGGGGTTTACAGACTAGGGTCAGGTGAGCTCTAAGGGACCACGAGGGGGTGCCAGGGAGTTCACTTTCTATCTATCTATCTATCTATCTATCTATCTATCTATCTATCTATCTATCTATTGTATATTCTATAATATCTATCTATCTATTGTATATTCTATAATAAATATCTATCTATCCATCTATCTATCTATATATCTATTATATATTATATAATATCTATCTATCTATCTATTGTATATTCTATAATATCTATCTATCTAAACTATACTATATTTTTCTCACATAGTATAAATGGGTTTACATGAAAAAATATAACTTCCTTTATATATCCACATGCTATCATGTAAGGGTCCTTGGCATCAAAAAAAAAAATAAAATAAAATGTCCCTGTTCTAGAACATAGTGTGTCAGATTGTACATTGATTGAATATGAAAAGAAAATACTTTAGCTGTCAAATCTACACAGTAGTGGTAATTGATAATTTTCATACACACTACAGTAGACTAACTATTATAAAGTGTATTTTGATTACTTCACTCAAAAACACATCTGCATATGTTATTTTATTCCATTATCCACAGCTTTTTTAAGTGTTCTGCACTTTTCACTACACTTGTGCATGAAATATCGAGAACAAACATCACTACACCCTTTTCATCCATCTGATTTGTATGCTCAGCTGTTCCAAAGGTAGAAAAGTGCATGGCCTTGTGCGCAAGAGAAGTACAGCTGTCAGTGTCTCCATTAAAGTCCTTATTCATAATACACAAAGCATTTCCACAGCTCGGCTTCATATGTGCACCCCCAGCTGGTATCCCACCCCAGGCAAATCCCATTCAGGCATTGCTCCAGCCAGATGTGCACAGCACATCATGGCCTCTAGGGCAACACATGTTAAAGGTATACAGAGAGACCATCATATGCAATAGAAAAAAAATAAAAATCTACCAACAATGAGGTTATTGAAGAAGCGAGTCAAGTGCAGAGATCTTTCAAGGTTCTTTCAAGAATTCTTTAAGATGCTGGTCTGTGTAAAACAGTCAATGACATGTTTTTTTTTTTTTTTTTTTTGTTAGACACTCTTGTAATTGAATTTTAAAATATGTATATATTAATGATCCAATTCATACATACAATGGTGCAAATAATGAATGTGTTTTTCATTATTTGCACCATTGTATGTATGAATTGGATCATTAATATATACATATTTTAAAATTCAATTACAAGAGTGTCTAACAAAAAAAAACAATTGTCAGGGTGTCGTGATATCATAGTGAAAAAAAAACATTTATTAAAAGAATGGAATTTATATATATCCTTACCTTTACCATGGACAATGTCTTAACTCTAACATGAAAGCATATCTTGCTTTTCCTCCACACTAAGTACTGAACTCATGCACATGTTTTCTCCTCATGTTTTCTTCTTTGGCATTTATATGCATCTCTGGCACTCATGCCAGGGTCAGGCAGTCCAGGTGGATGCCCGACTGATCAAGCCTTTTAACAGCTAGGCTTACTGGGATCACAAGATGTGCCCATGCTGGCTTTTATGTCCCCGTGTGCAGTTGAGGACGACCTGAATTGGAGATGAGCAAACCCCTGCTGAAACCAGATAACCTCAGATGGGCAGTCTCATTCGAAGACTTGGCCTGCGCTGTGCCTCTGAAAAAGAACGCAAACTCTTTGAAATGCAGAGGTCCATAAAGAATTGAGAAGTAGGAGAAGAATCAAAGGATTGCGATTGGAAAGCATAGAGCGAAAGTGATTCCTGAATTAAAGATGAGGAGGAAATGTGTCAGGTTCTAAATGCCAGATGAGAAAGAGGAAATCAATATGATTTCACACAAACAGAGACCATAATTCCTCTGGATGTAATATTAGATTTATGAGCGACAATGTATGATGCATGTAGAATCTGATACGGAGAATCTCACATTCAAATTCGTTCAGCTGGTACGCAAGTAATCAAACTTTCAGAAAAGCATCTCGCTTATTGGAAGTCTGTCTCTCTTCTATTTCATCCCAGCCAGAAGAGAACAGACAATGGCAGCAGTCCTTGTGAGATAAATAAAGGGGGGGGGGGGGGGGTATTGTAATGCAGTGCCGACAAAGTGTTCTGGTGATGGTGGCAGCTGATGGCTATTATGTCCAGGTGGCCAGGGTTGCGCCGAGGCTCACAGAAAGCCTCCCAGCTGCTGGGATTCTTCGCATGTCAATTAGAGGAAAAGGGAATGTGTGTTTGCAGGTTTCACAAGGACACACGGCACTCCATGTGTCACATTTGGCAAAAATGCACAAAATCGCCACTGTCCCCTAACTAACTAACTATAGAAAGTAACATAGGTGCAGCAAGTTATTTTTTATGAAATGGCACTCAGAAAATATAATTATTTCCTGCTGGATCACAGAATTAGTGAATTAGCTGGCTGCAGTCAGATTGTTGGTTTAGCAAGTCAGATGAATTTGATGTATTTTCAGCCTGTCAGTCATTAAGCAAGTTTGTAGGATAGCTCATATATGGGAAGCAGGAATTAAAATACCATAAGCTTTCATAAGCAGGTGTCAGTTATTGCTTGGCCATGCTGAGAAGATGTGCTATTGCTCTCTTGCTCCAACTTTGGTTTCTTTGCAGGTTGGAAAAAAAAAAAAAAAGGTTGCCAGACCTAGTGGAAGTTAACGTCACTACAACACTTTTGAGTTCATCAAAGTCCTTATGAGCATGTGTTAGTTTTCAAAATAATTGAACTTACCTGTACATTGCTGAGCTGGACAATTCAATCATATCTGGCCCTTCACTAAGCACCGTACTCCTTGGTTACTGTTGCAGACTTTTACAGGATATCCTGTAGGAATCAACTGTACATTTTTGTGAATAGCGTTGTAAAAATCGGAGAGTATTCTTATTGGGGCTTAATTAAATTAAATATTACATTGCAAAGAATTTTATTTTTACTCACTGTTATTCTTTAATAAAATAATTATATGCAGAAACATGATTAGAAAACTTCAAAGACTATAAATTAATCAAATGAAAAGTGAGAAGTCTTATTTTAAAGCAATTATACGTGTTAATGTAAAAGAGCTGTTCCTAGCATTTCTACAGCACCTAATTCATTAAATAAATGTAACATATTTGTATAATTTCTATAAAATTTAGCTTACAAAATACAAATGCTCCACGCAATTGCATTAGAAAAGAGCAAAAGGCACTGAGATGAGAAAATGGTGAAACGGCAACAGTTGTTAAAGAAGGATTAGTCCTGACTGTGTTTAAGGCTGAGCTTAGCCAAGGTTCAATTAGGCCACTGTTCTAAAGATGACCAAAATTGCCTTTGATGATAATGAAAAGAGGTCAATCCGGTGTCTCTTACAGTAATTTTAGGGATGGAGATGGATAGGTTTATTGGGTGGAGATGGATGGGTTTAGGGATCAGGGGGTGGAGACGGGTAGGTTTAGGTATATGTAAGGTGGGAGGAGCTGGATCTGGATCCAACCACGCTCCCTGGATCTTATGTTCTGAGGACCATCTCATTACCAAATCACAATTGTGATATATAAATGTAGTTATGAGGAAACAAAGTCTAAATTGTGATATACAAAGTCACAATTATGAGAAACAAAGTTGCAATTGACCTTTCAACAGATGACTGACAGCCCAAATAGCCAATCAAAAATCTGCCATTTTGTCGGTCAAGCTTTAAAGCTTACTGAACATTTGGGCACAAAGAAACCTCCTTTTGTTTGACAAATTCCTTTAACTATGATAACAAGGTGTTTGGCACATGTACTGTAATTAAGATACTAGGCATCCAGAATGGATAGTTAATGGAGTTCTGTTAGCTCCGTTCCAGAAATCAGACGGTAATTTAAAAAAATGCAGGCTTTGAATCAGACTTGTTGGTCTTTATGACACTGACCTTCATTTATTATAAACTTCATTGATTTTTTTCTTTTATAAATAAATAGAATACATTTTCCCACAAACAGACCTGGCTGTACAAACTTTGGGAAACCAAGCCATAAAGTAAGTTTAATGCTGTCTACTCTGGACACACTGAGTAAATGTAAAGTTAATGTACAGTATGTGGATAAAATGTAATTAATTTCTTTACTGCACTGTAGATTCAAGCACAAGAAATGGTGGGGAAATTGCACCGAATCCTAGTTGCATTCTTATAGCATCGTTTCCCAAAAGATCATACAAGGCAAGTTCTTATTCATCCTTGGATATCTGGTAAAGGTCGAAGTTATGCACGGTTGTTAGCCGTTACCCTGCTACTGTATGCCTGCCATTTTAATAGCATGTGCTGGGGTCAGAGGGCAGTAAGTGGGATTCAGTTTTCATACCCCGTATCGCACAGCCGGGTCTGTCCGTGTCTGTACATGAGCTGCTCTTCGCATTCAGCCATGACAGGCCTGGTGTAATTGGCTCAGGGAGGTGAATCCATAATTGTGTGAGTGGCACGTTCCTGGCTACATTTTGACATCAAAGGTGAGGGAGAGGGTGCGTGTCACAAGTTGCCATAAGGAGTAACCTTGTTAGAGGCCACAGCCACAGTAGCGAGGTGTTTCTATTTTTGTCTTCAAATTGCGTAGCACTATAAATTAAAGAATATTTTGAGGACTTCTGGCTGCATCTGTTAAATTTGTTGTATGAAAACACAAGCTGTTGACACAGGCATCGGGCGGGTAGTTTCGCATATAGAAAAGCCCACACAAAGAGTGTATAGTTCCATATGGCGAAGCTGGACTTGTCTTTCTCCTGGCCGAGACATTTGAAAAGAAATGCGTCATTCCTCGGAAATTCAGTCTCCACTGCAACACACAGATGGTTATTATGGACCTCCACATAAATTGATTATGTTGGAAATTAACTGTTGCTGTCAAAGGCAGCCGCCAAACCTGTCCCAGTGTGTCCCTCTGCCCGTTGATGCATAGGATCCAGCTGATGAACCAGATGTTGCATCAAGCTCTTCATTTTAAGGTCAACACAGACGTGCTATGGCGGTCCTTACTCCTCATCTTGCTTTGTTTGGTAGGCTTGTTAGCCTTGTGTATTAGTCAGAGACGGGTAATGTGTCAATGCAAAAGCGTCGAGATTGCAGAGCCATCTGATGTCTATTCAAGCAAATGTGAAACTATAGTGAATATTATAGAGTTTGCAAACACAACATTTTACCTCTGTCATTAATTGCTCTTGATATCATAGAGAAAGTTGTCATGCCTACACATTTGAAATGCACTTATTCCATATGAAATCCAGAGCAAGTAGTCAGAAGCGCATTATTTAATAGGGTCAAGTAATGCATTTGTGAAATTAAAAAGAAAAAAAAAATTCAGAGGAGCACTTTTAAGTTGTATGGTGTCATTTCAACCCTGAATTTGTTCCTCTGATTTGCTGTGAGACTTCAGTGTAAATGCCCACTACTATGATTGGCTACTACTACTATGATCATCTTGAAGAGGGACTTCAGGAGCCTGATCGAAACGGTTCGCAGCACGACGCCCGCGACGACGATCATCGTGTCAGGACCACTGCCCATGTATCGACGAGGACACGAAAGGTTCAGTAGACTTTTTGCTTTAAATGAATGTCTTGGTGTAAAGAACAGAAACTGCTATTTGTTAATAACTGGAATCTTTTCTGGGAGCGTCCTAGGCTGTTTTGCGCTGATGGCCTGCACCCCAGCAGAGTCGAAGCGGAGCTGCTCTCTGACAACATCTCCAGGACACTTCGCTCCATGTGACTAGTAAGACAATTCTCAAATAACTATTATGATGACTTTTGTTCCACCCGCTTAAATGATAGAAGTACTTGTGCTGTAAAATCTATTAAGACTGTGTCTGTTCCCTGAATAGTGAGGTCAAAATATAAATTTAATGTAGGATCTAGTAAAAATCTTATCGTGATTAAACCAGAAACATGTAAAGTAAATTAACACAATTTTTTTTTAAAGTTTGGGCTCATAAATATTAGATCACTCAAACCCAAAGCAGTTATTGTAAATGAATTGATCACAGATAATAGCTTTGATGTACTCTGCTTGACTGAAACCTGGCTAAAACCAAATGATTATTTTGGTCTAAATGAGTCTACTCCACCAAACTACTGTTATAAGCATGAGCCTCGTCAGACTGGTCGTGGCGGAGGTGTTGCAACAATATGTAGTGATATTCTCAATGTTACCCAGAAAACAGGATAAAGGTTTAACTCATTCTAAGTACTTCTGCTTAATGTTACACTGTCAGACATGCAAAATAAATCTAATGTATCTCTTGCTCTGGCTACTGTGTATAGACCACCAGGGCCGTATACAGAATTCCTAAAATAATTTGCAGATTTCCTCTCAGACCTTCTGGTTACAGTTGATAAGGCGCTAATCATGGGAGATTTTAATATTCACGTTGATAATACAAATGATGCATTAGGACTTGCGTTTACTGACCTGATAAACTCTTTTGGAGTCAAGCAAAATGTCACCGGGCCCACACATTGTTTTAATCATACACTAGATTTAATTATATCACATGGAAACGATCTTACTGCTATAGATATCGTACCTCAAAGTGATGATGTTACAGACCATTTCCTTGTATCGTGCATGCTGCGTATAACTGATATTAACTATATGTCTCAGCGTTACCGTCTGGGCAGAACTATTGTTCCAGCCACCAAAGACAGATTCTCAAATAACCTGCCTGATCTATCTCAACTGCTATTTGTACCCAAAAATACACATGAATTAGACGAAATGACAGACAACATGGGCACTATTTTCTCTAATACATTAGAAGCTTTTGCCCCCATCAAATTGAAAAAGGTTTGAAAAATAATACTCAAAATAAACACAAAACAGCGCAACAGCCCCTCGCGGACGACTGTTGCGCACAAATGTCGCTCATTTCCCAATCACTCCACCGGCCTCTCTCCTGTTCCCACGTCTCTCAGCCCCGCCCCACTCGTCACACAGCGCAAGAGCAATATTAATCCAATATTGACCACTCAATGAAACAGTGAGCAATGTTGATAGCATCACAGTGTATAACTTAATACAGTAGCTTTCTTACATTAAAGTCCGAAATATTCTTTGGTGTCTGCGTACTGCCCACATGACTTAATTTACATAATCAGGACTGTCCATGTATCTCTGTGCAAGCACAAGGGGAATTTAGAAACAGAACCAGTCCACTATGTGGTACTACATATGTGTCGAACTCACTCATCCGGTTTAGTATACTTTAAAAGCTGTGCAAATATAATTGTGTGCGAGACAGAGCAATCCACAGAAAAAGTACACCTGGGCCTTAAGCTGAAACAGGAGAAAGAATTTTAACATCAGAAAAAAATACACACAGCAGGTTTAAAACGCAAGATCTTTGCAGTTCAATCATCTATTCATAACTCAGTGGGAGGAAAATATCTTTAAAACTCTGAGTCTGTCATGAAAAGAAAACCTTTCTCTTCTTCACACCTAAAATATCACAGCAACACAGCCATCTGCAGAATGGATTCCAGCCTTTTAGTGAGCATGCCTTTATCTCTGATTGAGGAGTGCAGGCTACACTTGCCACGTCTGGCAAAAGATGGAGTCCAGGCGCATGAATATGGATGCTGTCAGGTGTAAAAGAGTGGGGCTCTGTGATGCAGTGCCGTCTTGTGACACATCCTCTGCTCAGCTCCCTGCTCCAATCACACCCCAGATGTACCAGGACTGCTGCTGCTGTCACTCAATCTGCGGCCCATGTGTCTGCCAGCAGCAGGAACCTAGCTCCATACCGTCCAGCTCTGACAGAATAAGGCCCAAAAGAGCCGACCTCAGTTTGGGTTTCCAAGAGCTGCAGGGGTCCCCTTTTAAAGGAATTAGTGAAGGATGTTGATAAAATTAAGCTTCAGTCAGTATGAAAAAAGCATTCAGTGTTTTAGAGGATACAATATAAATTAAATGGAAGATCATATTGCTGTAATTTCATATAGCCAAAATTGTAAATTCTACTTCTTGTTACAAGTATGGAAGAACCATCACTTCTACCACAAAAGACTGCTTTTTTAGTTATCTTCCTGATGTATCCAAATTCCTTAGCATATCCAAACCCTCAGAACAACTTGATGATGTAACAGAAACTATGGACTCTCTCTTTTCTAGCACTTTAAATGCATTTGCTCCTTTATGCTTAAGGAAGGTTAAGGAAAACAGTTTGACACCATGGTATAATGAGCATACTCGCACCCTAAAGAGAGCAGCCCAAAAAATGGAGCGCAGCTGGAGGAAAACAAAACTAGAGGTATTTCGTATTGCTTGGCGGGAAAGTAACCTATCCTACAGAAAAGCATTAAAAACTGCTAGATCCGATTACTTTTCTTCTCTTTTAGAAGAAAACAAACATAGCCCCAGGTATTTATTCAATACAGTGGCTAAATTAACGAAAAATAAAGCTTCGACAAGTGTTGACATTTCTCAACACCACAGCAGTAATGACTTTATGAACTACTTTACTTCTAAAATCGATACTATTAGAGATAAAATTGCAACCATTCAGCCGTCAGCTACAGTATCGCATCAGACAGTGCACTATAGACCCCCTGAGGAACAGTTCCACTCATTCTCTACTATAGGAGAGGAAGAATTGTATAAACTTGTTAAATCATCTAAACCAACAACATGTATGTTAGACCCTATACCATCTAAGCTCCTAAAAGAGGTGCTTCCAGAAGTCATAGATCCTCTTCTGACTATTATTAATTCCTCATTGTCATTAGGATATGTCCCCAAAACCTTCAAACTGGCTGTTATTAAGCCTCTCATCAAAAAAACACAACTTGACCCCAAAGAACTAGTTAATTATAGACCAATCTCGAATCTCCCTTTTCTGTCCAAGATACTAGAAAAGGTGGTATCCTTACAATTATATTCCTTCTTAGAGAAAAATGGTATATGTGAGGATTTCCTGTCAGGATTTAGACCATATCATAGTACTGAGACTGCTCTCCTTAGAGTTACAAATGATCTGCTCTTATCATCTGATCGTGGCATTTGTAAAACTGCATTTTTCCATCTCAAAAATATATCTAAATTATGGCCTATGCTCTCAATGTCAAATGCAGAAATGTTAATCCATGCATTTATGACCTCAAGGTTAGATTATTGTAATGCTTTATTGGGTGGTTGTTCTGCACGCTTAGTAAACAAACTACAGCTAGTCCAAAATGCAGCAGCAAGAGTTCTTACTAGAACCAAGAAGTATGACCATATTAGCCCGGTCCTGTCAACACTGCACTGGTTCCCTATCAAACATCGTATAGATTTTAAAATATTGCTTATTACTTATAAAGCCCTGAATGGTTTAGCACCTCAGTATTTGAATGAGCTCCTTTTACATTATAATCCTCTATGTCCGCTACGTTCTCAAAACTCAAGCAATTTGATAATACCTAGAATAACAAAATCAACTGCGGGTGGCAGATCCTTTTCCTATTTGGCGCCTAAACTCTGGAATAACCTACCTAACATTGTTCGAGAGGCAGACACACTCTTGCAGTTTAAATTTAGATTAAAGACCTATCTCTTTAACCTGGCTTACACATAACATACTAATATGCTTTTAATATCCAAATCCGTTAAAGGATTTTTAGGCTGCATTAATTAGGTAAACCGGAACCGGAAACACTTCCCATAACACCCTATGTACTTGCTACATCATTAGAAGAATGGCATCTACGCTAATATTAGTCTGTTTCTCTTTTATTCCGAGGTCACCATAGCCACCAGATCCAGTCTGTATCCAGATCAGAGGGTCACTGCAGTCACCCGGATCCAGTACATATCCAGACCAGATGGTGGATCAGCACCTAGAAAGGACCTCTACTGCCCTGAAAGACAGCGGAGACCAGGACAACTAGAGCCCCAGATACAGATCCCCTGTAAAGACCTTGTCTCAGAGGAGCACCAGGACAAGACCACAGGAAACAGATGATTCTTCTGCACAATCTGACTTTGCTGCAGCCTGGAATTGAACTACTGCTTTCGTCTGGTCAGAGGAGAACTGCCCCCCAACTGAGCCTGGTTTCTCCCAAGGTTTTTTTTCTCCATTCTGTCACCGATGGAGTTTCGGTTCCTTGCCGCTGTCGCCTCTGGCTTGCTTAGTTGGGGTCACTTCATCTACAGTGATATCATTGACTTGATTGCAAATAAATGCACAGACACTATTTAACTGAACAGAGATGACATCACTGTAATTCAATGATGAACTGCCTTTAACTATCATTTTGCATTATTGAGACACTGTTTTCCTAATGAATGTTGTTCAGTTGCTTTGACGCAATGTATTTTGTTTAAAGCGCTATATAAATAAAGGTGACTTGACTTGACTAATTTGTGGATAGAAAATAATTAGGCAAAAATTAATTAGCATTATCTCAGTAGCTTCTTATGTATGAATAATGTGCATATGAATAAGGTATAGAAGGTATAGAACGTAATTGCAACTTTATTTATCATAACTGCCCTTTTGTTTCTCATAATTGCAACTTTATAACTAATCCAATTTAAACCCAGTTATGACCTTATATCTGGCAATGTGACTAAATCTTGCAATATGATCGTGACTTTATTTAATCACATTCACAATTTTACATGACTTTGCTTCCTTGTTAACCATGACATTGTATCTCATAATTGTAACTTTATTTAATAAGATTTGTGATTTTGTATCTCTAAACTGTGATTTTGTATCCCACAATGTGATTTTGTTTCTTGTAATTACGACTTTATATCTCAAAACTGAGACATTGTTTTTTTTTTTATATATATATAAATAATCACAACTTTACATCTCACATTTGTGATTTGTTCACAATTGCAATTTTATGCCCTGGAGTGCGAATAATATATGTAATATGAGTAATATTTATATCTCACAATATTACTTTATATCTCACATTTGCGACTGACAAAGTTCTTTCAGTTGCGACAGTCACAAATCTAAGACACAAAGCCATAATGTGATACATAAAGTCACATTGTAAAATAAAAAGTTGCAAGAAAATCCTAATTGCGACAAAGTTTTTTAAATTGAAAGAAAAAACTGTTGCAATATTATATCTCAAAAAGGCAATATCATATCTCACACTGTAAATAAATTGTGCAGATGTGACTTTGTTGCTCATAACTGTGACTCTTCCAGTGTGACTTTATTTCTTATTTAAAATATTATTTCACAACAAATTAATAATTTTTTACCCTGAGGTGGACATGGGCTTCAATACCAACAGTCACAAAAACATTAACATCCCTGCTGTGACACTTGCAACAAAAACTACTGTATTTAAAATATATATATATATATATATATTTTTTTTTACTTTTGTGCGCAGGGATCTTAAAAGATATGCTTTTTGCACAAGCAAAAATAAATAAATAAAATCATTCTACATCTGCAAAAGTCACCTTATCATGACATTTATTATTTAGTTTAATGAGAATTTCTCTAATTGCAGTTATTGTCTGCATTACATCCTTGAAAAATTCAACTTTATTTCATATTTTAAACTTTATTTTATAATGTTTACTTTGAGGTGGAAATGAGCTTTGATACCAAAGCCAACAAGACACATAGCCTATCAAAGGTACAATTTTATTTTTTTTATTTTTTACCATTAACCCATTAACATTTAAACGCCTCTTCTGTGACTCTTTTCATCAAATCCCATTTATGAACTCAACTTCTTCCAATTAAGCTTAGAGAGATCTCCAAAAATGCCCTTCTTATTTGTGTGCAAGTAATAATAATTTGACTCCACATTTACCTTATCATGACCTTGATTATTTGTAGTCTTATGAAAGCAGCTTCTCTGCTTGAAGTTGTTAAGGTAAGCATCTAATTTATGTCTTTCTGGAAAACCATTTTAACACAGTTTACAGAAGTTGATCTAACCCATAATCCCTTTGGGTTTTTTTTCCCCCACATTGCTTTGTGAATCACTGCTGAGGATACGGACATCTATTTATTATGTGCATAAAACGATTAGAAAAAGAAGCTTTCTTTTCTTTTTTTTAATGCAATGTTAATGGGATGCATCACAAAATATGAAACATAAGTAGATGATGCTCTGCAAACCGAGATGGGGCCATTTAGCCTCTTTAAAATATATGAGAAATTAAACATGCTTGTAGGGGAAAGAAATGTGCTTATCTCATTTTACAAAGCACTCCTGTAGAATATCTGCGAGTATCCAGACGAATGGAAACAGAAGTGAAACAATGTCGAGATTTTGGAGCAATGTGCACTCATTGTTGCCTGAGTTAGATTAAAAATGAGAGGGGGGTGAGAATCGGTGAGGGGGAGGGGGGGTGCGTATTTTTCTGTGATTCATTCCCTGCTGTAAAAGGCGAAACTCTCAATTCCAGTATATCAGAACCAAACACCTTGGCTGATAGACGCTGTGAGGTGGAAAATAGCAAAATGAAATTTTCTGTGCTTAAACGGCGAGAAAGGAGGAAAAAATAGAAGAGGGGATATTCTCCAATCACTGCGCCGCCATCCCTCTTTGTCCTGAGAGGCCTGTTTGCCATTCTGCACGATTAACAATATTATCTGTACCTGCCCGTGTCTGCCGGCAGGCTGCATGCCATTGTGTTCTCGTCAGGGGTGAGCGCCTCGGGCCTGGTGTGACACTGACGTTGCCCCATCAGGTGCCACAGGGTTGACTTCTCCCAGGTGGGCCGCGCTGGCATTGTGTCCAGCTCCTCATGTGGAGGGGGTGTAGAAACCCCCGGCAGGAGAGAGTACGGGGGCAAACATCTCCTCCAGCACCTGCCCAAAAAAGGTGTATGTGTTTGGGCAGTAGTCCCAAAGGGTGTAGCATTTGTACAGTGTGTACAGAGCTCCATCTGGCTCTTCTGTCTGGAACAGAAAAGTGTGCAATAAGCCACTCCCAGCTTATTAAGCATTCGGTTTAGATAGTCTCAGCTTTGGACGCCCGGCAATCCTTTCACTGACGGTCAGGTGCGTATCACATTCAAACAAATCACGAGATCCGATCTTTGCTGGCTGTTGTGCATTTCTGGCAGTCAGGCAGATTTATCACAATGCCCAAAAAAAATTAATAAATAAAATAGCTGAGCCATTGTAATCGGTAATGATTGGCACTTTTGAAAAACACTGTTTTAAAATTTATAATAAAAAGTAAGGGCTGTAGTTATTTGGTCTGAATAACCAAGCCATCCATAAAATAAACAAAACAAGCCATACAATTGAATGAAATAACATATTATTTAACCTGCCAATTTAACAGTAATAGATTATTTGTTAATTGCATTTAGTGAAGTGAAGTGACATACAGGGTAATAATGGTGACCCATACTCAGAATTCGTGCTCTGCATTTAACCCATCCAAAGTGCACACACACAGCAGTGAACACACACACTGTGAACACACACCCGGAGCAGTGGGCAGCCATTTATGCTGCAGCACCCGGGGAGCAGTTGGGGGTTCGGTGCCTTACTCAAGGGCACCTCAGTCGTGGTATTGCCGGCCCGAGATTCGAACGGATTAGAAATCTCGAAAAGCTTTGTTTCGCCCATTACTAGATATAGTACTTCTGATGAGGAACTAACATCTGGATTCAAATTTCAACATCAAATTTCGTAACTGAATTTTTAAAAGTGTACTATTTAAAGTGTTTAGTAGAAAGGATATGTGACCTGCTTCATCATTCTGAGCTTGGACACAGAAACACAGTTTTTATGTTTTAAAGTTTAATGTAAAGACTCGGTTTTCTAATGATATCATTATTATTGTTCCTGAGATATAACCTCCAAGTTAGCTGTCATAAACCATTGTTTCCCTCACAAATTCTAAAGAGTCGCAGATAATCATTAGAAATTATTTGACAGAATTAGGAGATAAAAGATATCTATAACAGGTACAGTACAAGTAATATACTAACGTTCAAAGAGGAGGTAATATCGTTTGGGTAGTTTCTGAAAGAAGTCTCTTATGCTCACCAAGGCTGCATTTAACTGATCAAAAATACAGCAAAAAAACTGTAATATTGTTAATTATTATTACAATGTTATGTCTATGAAAAAAAGAAGAAGATTCTAATCAATTCCACAAGTGTAGTCTATACAACCATCAAAATTACCAGTAATTAATTTCATATTCACCAAATGACGCATAAAAAACCTTGTTTTAGGTGTAGTTGATCATATGGTCTCTTCCTAAGCATGCAGTTCTTAGAGGTTTAGTGGACTAGACTTTACGGCAATGTTTTACAATCCATCCCTCCATGTAATCTAAAAGAGGCTGGTATCTTCCCTTCATGTGCTGGGATCCCTTCACAAAGCTATGCTGCTGCTATTGTCATGGCAGATACTGTTTTACTGCTTTCTTTTGGGTTAAGTTTGACTTACTGTAGCTCCAATGCAACACTGCAAGATAAAATATGTTGTTAAAACAAATCTCCAGCTCTCTATTTCAAAACCTGGGCAACACAGATCCCTCTAAAAGTACTTTGATCAATAATAAAAATATTGATCAAAATATTTTCTCTATTTCTACCTTTATTCTCTCTTTCTTTGTCTATTCTTCTATTCACATAGAATAATTGACTCAGCTGCAGTCTTTGTGATATAATAACCAGTTCACCTCACTGAGTAACATTTCAGAAGCTCAGTCCCAGAATAAAGCTAATTGTTCCTGAAAGAGAAAGTTGTGTGTGTGTGTGTGTGTCTGTCTGTGTGTGTGTCTGTGTGTAAGCAGTGAAAAGAGGAGATGCAACACTTTCACTGCAGGCCTGTGTGCGTGCTGAAAATGACATTAATCTTCACAGTGAGGCCTGGCCCTCCCTGTATGCCCATATAAAAGAAACCGGCTCCGAGCCACACAGTTTTTTCTTTTTATTATTACTTTTCAATAACTACAAGGTTTCTTTTTCGCTCCCCACAGGCCCAGACTGGAACCCTGCTGAGCTCAGATAGGCAGTGTAATATTCACAAAACCTCCATTTTCTTTCTTCTCTATGAGCAGTAAGTATTATTTCACCAGAGAACTTTTCATTGTCTTTCTGAACTATATATATATATATATATATATATATATATATATATATATATATATATAATTTTTTTTTTTTCAAAGCACTGTTGATGGATATAAGGTTAAAAGACCTTTATAAGTTCTTAATCCTAACAGCACTGAAACATATCTACTTAAACCTATGTTGTGGCTAAACAGTCTTAAATAGTAATATTTTTAAGTGTTTAAAGGGTCTTTAAAGAGCTGAACTGCTGACTATGAATGAAAGTGCAGATGCATACAGTATGATAAATTATATTAACAAATTAACTAAAATATTATTTAAAATTGAATTAAAAAACTATTTAAAATAACTGTTTTCTATTTTAATATAATTTTAAAAAGTAATTTATTCCTGTAGCTGAAGGAATACACTTTCAGCAGTCATGACTCCAGTCTCCAGTGTCACATGATCCTTCAGAAATTCTATGTTGATCATTCTGTTTTCAAAATATAAATCCGTTCCTCATCTACTTTAGCCTAAGTTTTCGATGCGTTCACCCCTCATCACATCATAGCTGTTTCCTCCAGTGAAAATGAAGCACATATGATCGCATGCTTTATAAAATGATTGTTGCCATTTTTATTTGAAAATTTAACCTTCAATGTAGGCCTAATACATTTTCCAGTGCATGTGGCAAAACGGTTTTGCATACTTGAGCTAAGGAAAAGGGTTGTAGTAGAAATGCAAGCGGTAAAAAGTTTGTGTGTGTACAGTAATCAAGTGTGTTTGAGATCATGAAGACTTGTATTTGGCTTATTCAATTATGTTATATCCATCTATGCAATATACAGTGGAATAATGCACTTTTTGGTATATAAACTGTATGTATATATATATATATATATATATATATATATATATATATATATATTATACCCCCTTAAATGAAAACCCTAGAATCGCCCCTGCTCATAAATATGCTAAATGAGAATTTTATGGCAAGTTTTATAGTTTTTCTTCATCAACAGTACCCAAAAATGAGTACAGACTACTTTCTAGTTAACTTTCACAATTCAAACTTAATTAAGGTCCATGCCAACTGGCTTCTGAAATGATTTTTTAATTGGCATGCCCCCAACTCAAAGAAAATCTTGAATACGATAATTATGACATTGTGTTGGTGTTCTGTTTGCCCATCTAATACACACAATCCTTCCATCATTTTTGTGTCACAAGTTAAATGAGTCCTTTATTGGACATACATCCAAAAAAAAAAAAATAATAATAATAATAATAATAATAATAATCTTCATTATCACAGAATAAGGTATCTAAGAATACTGAATAAGATGCAGACTCCAATAACTTTGAGTGAGTCTTTTAATCTGACAAATAGAAAGGTCTTTTTGTTGTTGTCATTTTAACTTCTTTTCTTTTCCCAGTGTAATGAGTAGTGCTGCAGTTTATTAATGTTGCCTGAATTAAAGTATTTGTTTGAGCATATTTTATAATACTACAGTTGGCTCATCCAGGACTTCTTTTTTGTTGATGGGAAATATCTCTGGACCGCTTTGTCTCAGATATTGGACACTCTGTTCAAGCCTATAGGGATTCGGGAAGATGTCCCTCGAGGTGTCATGCTTCTGTTGATTTCCTGATTTTCTTTATTTTTTTTTCCTTTTATTGCTCATCTACTGTATCAGACAACAAAACATGTCCAGTTGGAAGAGGCCGTAAGTGTTTTTTTTTTCCGGCAGTAGGTCTCTTTTGGCTCAATGATATTCACTTCTTACTGTTCTTAGTAATTCGAGACAGATTCTTCCCCTCCATTTCTTTTGCCCTCTTGTCAAAGTCAGTCTTTGTATCACAGATATGTTTCAGTCTATGGATCTGATCTTGTGGGATGTTCCCAGTTTCAGAATGGATAAAGACAATTCCCTTTGGGAAAGAGTTTCAAATTCTCATCCAACATTCAGAATTTTAAGATTTTATAGTTAGCTGTAAAGTAGGTCGTCATTGTCTGAAGAAAGATCTGATCTTGGAAGAGAGGTGGATTGTTCTTCAAGGTCCATTCTTTCATTTACACAATAAACTCTGCAGGCGGCACGATTTATGGTCTCAAATCTAAAAGATAAGCAAACCATAATTCTGTATGAAAATTTTAACTGAATATAATGCTTATATTCAGTGGTTTTAATTTAATTTTGTCTGTTGAAAATATTAGTTGCACAAATAGTTGCAAAACCACTTTAAATGACTATACATTTCATGAGGTTTAAAACATTTGCCATATTCCAGGTTCATATTACCTCCCATATTTGACTTACATAGCCTCTCCACACATGCATCTACATGAAAATATTATGTAGTCACCTTGCAATCTGTGCTGAGCACAGGTTGAAAGCAATTGCAAGAATTTCAGTCTCTGTCTGTCATTGAATATTTGAGGTGTGAGTTGAGCACCTGTGTGTGTGTGTGTGTGTGTGTGTGTGTGTGTGTGTGTGTGTGTGTGTGTGTGTGTGTGTGTGTGTGTGTGTGTGTGTGTGTGTGTGTGTGTGTGTGTGTTCGTTCAGACAGCTGTGAGTGGGGGAAGGGGGTGCTGACACTCCTGAGCTCGCTTACAGCAGAGTGGGAGGTGTGAACAGGAAGTACCGCCCAACCTGCTCTCCGCCCAGCAGTCCCACCCCCTCACACCCCAAACTGAATACCAACTGTTAGAGACAGCTTCACCGGCAAGGAACCAGTTGTGTCTAAACTTTGGGTTCAAATGAGGACTGCAAGCTTTCAAGATAATATAATTTATTGCTGAAATGAAAAATGTTGTTAAAACCTGCTAATAAACAACATTGCTTAGCATAACTGTTTTATTGTGATTATTGGTTTTGACAAATGTAACTATTTGTTAAACTTCTGTATATTTAATTATATTGCTTTTGCAGTTTTAAAAAAATATACCCTTTCACAGTTAAAGCCACTTCATGTCATGCTGAAGTAGACTTGGTGATATTAAAATACTTTCATTGACTGATAAAATCAGACTATTTTTTTCTATTCTTATCGGAAGGGCATAGTATGATTGCTATGAGTAAAATAGCTTTACAGAGCAGAGATCTTCCCCTTCGTTTTCCTCTCTTCTTTCTTCTTATCTTTCCACACGTCAGAGCTTTCAGGGGCTGCATGAGTCTGCATGGCAGATGGGTGCCTTGCTTTTACATCTCACTTGAGGGATGGAAGAAACAGCGCAATCTGCGACCCACAATACAGCAACAGCGGAGCCACGCAAACGAAACAGGGAAACGATGCAACGATTCTTAACAATCCCTTTGAATCCCCACTTCCCCTTGCCCGGCCCTTCAAAGTGTGCCCAATGTTTTATTTATCCGACAGAGGAAGGAAATAAAGAGCCCAGCACAACAGAGTACCCCTTCTGTTTCCTGAAAAAGTCGGCCTTTATTGAGAACTAGGGGAGGGACGGTGGGGATTCGCACATGTCTTTGAGAAAGAACTACAAATCCCAACAGGCTCTGTGGTGGAAACGGACCAGCTGTCCACGGTTTTGCAGATCAGTCCCATTGTCTTGATTATGAAATCACAAAATAATGAGGAGTAAAGTGCAGGCATGAGTGTTTTCTCCTTTGTTCTTGCATTTGACAGAAGTTATTTTTCTCCCATTGCCTCCAAGCTGTGGTCTGCGGCTGCCAATGTTTGGTGCAGGACTGTATTTGTTCCTGAAGACAGAAAAGAAGACTCGTGGCCTTGCCCTGTTTAAAGCTGTCATCCAACTCCCGCCTTGTGTTTTATTCAATTTTGACTGTGGCCCATACGCCTCCCATACCAACTGTCATCATCAAAATTGCAAAAGTCCAAAGCAATTAGACTTTTTGGAGACTCTCGTTTAACTTCTGTTGTGTTCTCGCATTATATTAGATAGATAGATGCACAAAAAAAAAAACTGAACTACTAAACTTCTTGCAAAGGCAGTTTTTGAGTTTTGTTCTTCCAAAGTTTTATAGATGACACAATCGCAGTCTGTTTAGTCTTTATCTGGGCTGCATTTGCCAAAAGCATTGTACGCCTAAGTAGATCGTACAAGCATTGGCACCGATGGTCTCTACAAACTATTTAGGTTTATGATGCTTCTCGGAAATGCAGCCCAAACTGGTACAATTTCATTTGGACTAAAGCAAAATAGCATAAATTACTGCTTCAGTCCAACTGAAGTTGAACTTTTAAAGTCAGTTTAATGCACTTTCTGATGCACTAATATATGGTTGAGCACAAGCACCAACCATGACTTCCTAAAAGCTTTCAGAGTTGACTTCCATAATGACTGGCTAATTTTCTAGTTTCTAGACAAATGTGAACTTTTTACGACACAGCAAATGAGCAAATCAGAGCAGGCACTGAAAGCAGGCAGCATTGTCAAAAAAGATTTAGATATGACCAAAAAAGCTGACAGTGTTAATATGGAACCAAAAAGGGGAGCGCACCTTGGCATTCACTCAAATTTTGCACCTGCACCTTAACAAATGGAGCTCTCCTGTGTGCCTCTCTGGCTTTCTCTGACTACATCTCTCATTTCTATTCAGCAAAAACTCTCGTTCTGTCCTACACCCAGGCTCTGGGCGACATTTTTGGGGTGTTTTTTCTGCTCGGTGTACTGTCCGTGCGTTAGTCTGAACCCATCCCTGAGGAAGCGCATCAATGAAGTGGACCTGTTTGGGAACGTGATGCCATGATTGGGGGATGACACAGTGAGGAGTTAGAGACACCTTGTCTGCCTGAAGGGCAAGCGGAAAACTTCTCCCTTTCTCTCACTCTGAGAAAACAGCTGCTGATCAGCATCTCAGAGCCACCTTACCATACTGGCTCAACCCAGGCCATCAATCAGCCAACACCTCCTGGGTGAGAGAGAGAGAGAGACTGAGAAATGAGCAATACCTCATTTGTTTTGGCACTTTTAAATGAGTCTCACATCAGTTTTGATTGGTCTCAGTTTATGACATTCAAGACCTCTTGAACATATTTGATGAGCACAGTTGTCTTGTGTTGACACATTTCCCATCAAGTTTTTATCAGGACCTGATCAAAAGTATTATTAAAAAATATGAATATATATATATGTAGTCTGGTAGGGACTACAACAAGCTTCTTCCCGGGTCCATTACGTCACAAACCCAGATAATCCCTGTCCCTGGGAACACGCAAAAAAGGGGGCGAGGCCATGTTGTGCTGCTTTTAGAGAAGAGGAAGAGAAAACTAGGGATGCACATAAAAATCTTTTCATATATGAATCGCGATTCTGTCTTCTATGATTCCAATGGATTCATAAGTTTCAAAACCAATGTTAAGTAATATAAAGGACGTCATTGTTTAAAATACAACAGGAGCACATTCTGAGCTTGAGAGGGGCGGGAAGTTCAGACACGCTCGAGGCGGTTTAGCAAATCATAACGCACTGGGCCAGCTGACCAATCTCAGCCCATCCTGTATTTCTGAGGGAGGGGCTTAATTATAACAGGAAATAATCAAGGCGTTTGTCAGAGAAGGGACAGATTGGTGTGGAGTAAAGGTAAATTATCTGAAAAATAATGTGTTTTTTTAAAACACGAAGCATGAACACATGTTAGACTGCACCCCATAAACACAATCAAGCCTAGAAAAGAAAAAAAAACATTATCGATTATATACACATATATTGTTTATTATTTTATTTTGTTTTTCAGCATTTCTATATAGTTTTCTTTTTATTTTACTATTTAGGTTGAATTTATTTTTATTTCAGTTTTAGTTTTTATTTACTCACACTGAGAAATTTTAGTGCATCTACTTCTACTATTTCAGTTAGTTGCCAAGATTTCTATTTTTCATTGAGTTTAATTTTTTTCATCTAATAGAAATAATTCATTTTATTCCACATTTTTTCTTTCTTTCATATTTTTATCAACACTTTACCAAAACACTCAACATTTAAATGTATGTGAGATAGTGCATTTCAAATCACAGAATCTCAAAAATGATGCTAAAGGTCACAGGATGGTGAATTATTCATAGTGGATTTTCAAAAGAAAGCATGCTAAATAGGTTAAAATAGGCCCATAACCCCAACTGTGACACCAAAGAGAAGTGGATCAATCAAATTATGAAATTTGAAATAATGAATTCAACATGCTCAGACTTGCATGTAAATACAAATAGCATGTCACAAAAGTGAAGTTGTTTGTGAATTTGGATGCAGTCAAAGTCTCCAATGCCTAGATATGTTGCACCATTCAGCTTCTTTTCGTCTGTAGTCCGTGTGTTTTAGAACTTTCTGTTCTCCATGCAAGTGTGCTGAAAGAGGGAACCCTCTAAACGTCTGTCTTTCTTCTCCTCTGACGTGTTGAATAATGGAAAGTTGCAGGAGGAGCGCTCGTAGGCAGAGCTGGTGACATACGGACCCAGACACGTACTCCGGCACACAACTTGGTCAGCACAGATGAGTTGTGGGAAAACAAGCAGCTGCGGGAGGAAGAATGGACCATAAGGCTCGACCGCTTGCCAAATTTCATCATCTATTATAGATTGCCTGAGAAGCGTACTCCACAGCGACCGGGGGCATGTCTGAATCACATGCAATAGCAAATCAGCACCGAGCGCACAGATATTGGAGATATGCTCTGAGCCTGTCTGGCTTTATGGAATTTAACATGTTACTACAGAATTAAAGGATTTAGATGGCTGAAATGTCTTCTATTGAAATACCCCTGCAATTTCAAATCAGATATAACACGGATTTACTGACTTACTGAGAGATGTATTGCCTGTTTGCTCAGAATGATAAGTAGAGGATAAATCTGATAAATGTATTATTATGCTCTGAGCCCTTTGAAAAGATACAAAGCAGAATTTATATGCTAAACAATTTAGCATTGTCCTTTTTTTTTTTTTTTTTTTACAAACCTGAAATAAATACACCGTTAATTTCACGAAGTAATGACTCTTGGTACTTTTATACAATATCAATCAAAATATTATCATAATATAGTTTTGGGGGAGTCGCAAAGAAATTCATTTGTTCATCCTGAATCATGCCTTTTAAAAGAAAAAGAAAAAAAAAAAGAAAACTTTTTAATCTTTACACACATTCTTGATGGTCCTCACTATGACATAATTTCCTTTTTTTATCTGCATGTTGGTCGCACCATGTGGTTTATGATTTGGCAGATAGCTTTTTATTTATTCATTTTCTACAAAAAAAATAAAAAATAGTAAAACATCATGCTAAACTATTTAGTAAGGTTTTCTTTTTAGGAATTTCATTCTTGTAATGGGGCTTTAAGTTATACTATGATATTTTGACTTTAATCCTCAAAAATATAAAAATTAGTTTTAAATCAGAAATAAAAAACATGCTCATAATAGGACAAGTATGCAAGTCAATGTATGAATGTATATTATTAAATGGCTCTCTGGAATACTTGATTCTGATTGGTCAGTCGCGACATTCCAAGGTATGTTATCTGAAGATATGCCATGCTGAATGAATACACTCGTACCCCTAAGATACTAAAATAAAAAAAAATAAAAACAAAAAAACGTTCAACTGGCAGAATCAGTTCAGCTATTATAAAACTATACCATACGTTTTTTTTTTTTGCCAATAATATTGCATCATTACATGAAAAAGTCTATATCTCTAGATATAGAAAAATCCCTCTTCATCAAGGCAGATATATCCATACAGTGCATTATCTACGCCGCTCAAACTTTCTCATAAGAAGCAGAACTGAAGCAGTGTTGAGAGTTTCTATATCTTTTCTGAGAGACCACTTTGGCAGGCACCATCTCCACACAGCAGTCAATTGCCTTGTAAATTACAGGGCTGGGGTAATAAAAACTGATTTGTATATCACCAGGAGTGGAGAGTGTGTCTGTCTTGTAAATTTAATTAAACAGCAGGTGCAAAATCAGGTCATATGGCTTTGATGTGCCCCATGCGAGAATGACAACCAGACAAAGATTCTAATATAGGCAGCATTAACATATTTTTGCATGGGCGCTCTTACATTGGAACAGCCATCTCCTTGTAATGCATCGAATCCCCCCCACCCAAAAAGCAGTATTCAAATGAACAGTCACCTCTAATTTTAATAGATCTGCACCAAAATAAACATTTAAGCTCTTCACGACAGCTTTAATGTTGCATAAATGCTCCTATTATGGTCGGCTCACCCTTACTGAGGCGCTTACAAGGCAAATTATCTGCTCATCGAATAAAAAAAACTAAGGGGGAAAAACCCTCAAAACTCGCTATCGAATGCCGATTCCTCTCAAGCATGCAAAGCAGTGAAGCTAGAAATCATCCTCTTATTGGACGATTTGACCTGTGACATCAGTCCCGCCTCTGTCCCCACAGGACCCCCTTGATTTGATTTGACTTGCAAGAGGTGTCAGAGTCTGACCTGATGGCAACAACCATCTTGTGTTTTTACTTTCTACTTTCTTGCCTTTTTTCTAGAGGAGGTGCTGGATAATTACCACCTAGGATGTTGCCATCTGTGACGCCTTTTCACGGTCTGTTAACTTGCCTCTCAAAAACTTTTCTGGTGGCAGGGGCCACACATGTAAGAGAGTGCACATTCAAGCATCATTAAATCCTATGCTAAAGAGGATAGACTCTACTTATGGCTCAGAGCAGTATGTCACGCCGCCCCAAAATAGGCTGTTAGAAAATCAAGTCCCAAAAATGTAATAAATTCAATGTGGTTTTGAACATCGAGGTCATGTTAGCGCAATCCGGTCCAGATCCTGCTGGCACGTGCTGTCTTTCCAAAGTCAGTCTGACCTTATCCACCTTATGTCCAGTTAGACACAAATGTGTGGAATAAATGCTGATATCCGAGGGCCGTGACTTTATTGCTCTGTCTTTAAGAGCGCCGGAGATCAAGTCTAACTGGAGCGGGTCTTCGTACTGACAGATTCTTTGTGAAAGCCTCACTTAGGAAACCACGGTGTCAAGCTGAGCAAGTTTTTAATGAGAAATGCCGAGCAAAAGACGGCTCGCTGCTGCAGGAGCGAGGAGGGGTACAGGTGCATGGCTGGAAGCGGTGGATGGCTCAATAGCCAAGAGAGAACATATCTGTGTTCAGGATCTCCTCTGATTATTGCCACACATCATCAGAGAAATGAAGCCACATCAACACAGGTGCGGGGCTGAGGGTTATGGGAGCCCGGTTGACATGTTTCGAGAAAGGCTCGCGCTGTTTTATTGCTCGGGACGCTCGCTGTGCCACACAAAAATCCAACAGCGGTACATTATTTGATTTGAAGCAGTTCATCAAAGCTATGATACAAAAAAGCAAATATTACACCAGAGAAATTTTGATTGCTTTAAAGAGAAAAAGCCTTTCTGCTTCAAAGGAACCATTTATTTTATATCTGGTTTCTGAAAAATTTGGGGTTTGAGTGTATATATAAGATAGAACTTGTTTTATCCAGCGGTAGTTTTTACTACACATTCACTATGGTACGGTGAACACTTTAGTTACTATTACACACAGAAATTGCTAATAAATTTCACAGTTAATTACAAAGTATCAGCAAATTACATTAAATGTTTTCTGTATCTATGATCAACCTCAAATTTGGAACACAACTTATTTATTTTTTTATATATACTTTGATTTCCTCACAGTTATGGGTAGAACATGGTTTGGAAAAAATATATTTAATGTAAATTTTGAAAGTAGTATTTTTTGTGTATTTTTCAAAAAATAAAAATAAACTTTAAAAAGACACTTATCCATTCCTTTGGCACTATTTAATTAAACTGAGGGAATTCATTCTTAATTTGTGGTCACTTTATTTCACAAACAAATACAGAAGTGAACACACTTTCCCAATTTTTATTTTAATTTTTTTATTTAGTTAGGACAAATATTTCTTCTTTGAACTACAATCAAACACTCATATACATCTAATCATGATATATGTTAATTACACAAAATTATACATTGTCAAGTTTATCACAAGAGCCTAATCTGTACAACAAACTTCTGGCAACATGGTACAATTGCAATGTAATAATTATTATAAATAGCATTTAGTTTATCTATTTGTCAAATATTAAGATATAAAAGTATAACATATATACTGTATTATACTAAAAAATGATTTATATTTTTTTCTTGCAAATCATCAGACGGAAGATTCAAAACTTACTTTGCCTATTTTGATTTTTTTCTTTCTTTCTTTTTTGTGACAGTATGATAGTCAAACACAAGGATGGTACATTTTCATGTCAAGAGCTTAGTTTATCATTTTGTAGTCAAAGCCCTTCTGAAACTGCTCGAAGCCTTATGACACGTCAAGTGTATTCATTTGAAGCCTTAACAGTATGGTTAAGAATAGCATGGTCTCCTGGTTACTGATACTTTGGTTCCATCACATGGTAGACTTGTGCAATGCAAACATTCCATACACAGGGAACATTATTTTGTCTCATATTTACTCTTTATGTTTCCTTAAGCCATCTCAAAAGAAGATAATTAAAAAAAAAAAATTAATAAAAAATAGTGGAACCAATACGAACCCTGAATCAAAACAACATGAGGCAGAATCCATCCAAAAAATATGAGATTGCATAAAACTATTTTATCATGAGTAGTGCGTAATCTTATAGAAGGGACAAAAACTAATTAATATTAAAGGTGATAATGAAGGGATTCTTTTTCCAAGACGATAAGCAAATGGCTCTTAATTACTCTCTCTCTCTCTCGCTCTCTCTCTCACACACACACACACACACACTTTACGCAGCCTTTGACGCAGCAGTGACAGAAATAACCCCTCATTAGCAGTTAATCATGTTAACCTGACTGAGTGTGCAGTGAAGGGGAGCTAACTCAATTTTGCAACAAGAGATTGATTTCTTACAATTAAATGAACAGGTGCGACGCATGTAGAGTTTCAAAATTAGGAGTTCGGAACAAATCTCTCAAGTTTATTTCAAACAGACTTCACTAAATAGCCACATTTCCATTCTTTTCACGGTTTCTGAAAACGAAAAGGTGACCAAATAAGATGTGAACATTTCAGTGGGTGTCTGACATTAGTTTCTCAATTACTTTAATTAAAGTAGAACGTTTAAAGTAAATTTTCTCTTTTAGGTTTCCGTCAGAGCAGCAAAGCAGATCCAAAAATCTAAGATCATAAAAAGTGACATTTCAAGACATTGAAAGAAGTCTCCTATGCTCACCAAGACTGCATTTATTTGATAAAAAAGTATATATATATTATATATAAAAGTTAATTAATTAAACTATTTTTTTATATATATATATATATGTAATTTTTTTTTATTAATTTATTTATTTGTGCAATCCAGGATACTTTTCACAATTCTGTAATGAATAGAAACTGCATTTATTTAAAATAGAGTTGTTTTGTAACATTATAAATGTCACTTTTGATTCATTTAATGTATACATGCTGAATTAAATTATCAATTATTTACTTAAGTTAATAATGTATTAATTAAAAAATAATTAAAAATTAAATAATAATAATTTAAAATTAATACTTATTTATTAATTAAAAAATAAATTAAAGTAGTTAATGCCCCAAACTTTTAAACATTGGAGTTAATATAATGACGATGTTACTTATAATAACTTCTCCCACGTTTTCTTACCTGAACTTCTTCAACCACATTATACCACTTCCAGAAAATAAATGCATATGTGAGAGTTCAGAGTCCCGTGATGGCATAGTAAATTAAGTCATTAGGCCAGATGAAAATAGGAGTTAATACGAGACTTGCACCTAAAACCCTATGTCTGATGAAAATATACAGTAGGCTACAAATGCAAGTGTGGACATATTTGACTGGCTTTGTTTTTCATTATATTAACCTTTAGATCCCCTTATACTTAAATATAAACAAAATACAATACAAAATTGTACATGACATATTCAATTAAAATGATTAATTAAGATGCATCCAAATGGTTTTTTTTTAAAGAAAAACATAAGCACATATATAAAGCAGATGAAAATATACTACACACCTGTATGGAAACAAGTACACTGAATGAATGGCTACATGAATGAATGCCTCTATCTTAGCGCTCTGAACAGTACCTGAGGGATTGGGTCTGCAGGCTCCAGGCTTACTGACATTATTAAGTCTCATGTGAACACAACACAGGCAGCTGAGGCTCTCATGGTCCAGTGTCTCATTTAGCCAGACAAACATGTGCACTCCTGCACCAATGCAATGTACAGAAACAGGAACATTAGGACTCCTGAGTTGACATTATTGCAAATGCATTAAACCAGCTGTATGTGTCCATATACATACTGGCCTACAAATGCTCAGATGCTTTGTAAATCTAACCGAAACATTCAGAGGCTGACCTATTTCAAATACACGTGGAATCTTCCACACGTGCAGCTGCTTGACGACCTCCACACAAAAGCAAAATGCTTTATAATGCTGAATACCTGAATGAAATCGTCTGCAACTTTACAAAAGCGTTTTGGTTTGAGCCTACAGGCCAAACTGTGATACAACAGCGCCATCTTTCCATGGGAGACTGAATTACACACTGAGTCTACAGAAAACGTTTTTTTGTTCATGCCCATTTTTACTATTTAGAAAACAGTAAAATAGCCGGCCAGATGGCAAAAGTTCAAAGATGGGGCAACTTGGATGTGAGGGATCCAGGGTGATTTTCTGAGCCCTGTTCCTCACTCTGGATGTGTACAGTTCTTGAAGGGTGGTCAGGGGAGTACCAATAATACTTTCAGCAGTCCGAATCCTAAAGTCCACAGTCATCTCCACTGTTTTGAGCGTGTTCAGCTCCAGGTTGTTAAGACTGCACCAGACAGCCAGCTGCTCAACCTCTGTAAGCAGACTCATCACCGTCCTGGATGAGGCCGATGACTGTAGTGTCGTCTGCAAACTTCAGGAGCTTGACAGAGGGGTCTTTAGAGGTGCAGTTGTTGGTGTACAGCAAGAAGAGCAGTGGGGAGAGAACACATCCCTGAGGGGCACCAGTGTTGCTGGAGCAGCTGTTTGACATGAATTTCCCCAGTCTCACTAACTGTTATCTATCTGTCAGAAAGCCTGTGATCCACTGACAGATAGAGCTAGGAACAGAGAGCTGGGTCAGTTTGGTCTGGAGGGCTGTTGGGATGATAGTGTTGAAAGCCGAACTAAAGTCCAAAAACAGGATCATCACATAAGTCCCAGTTTTGTCCAGATGTTGAAGGATGAAGTGCAATCCCATGTTAATTGCATCATCCACTGACCTGTTTGCTCGGTAAGCAAACTGCAGGGGGTCCAGTAAGGGTCCAGTGATGTACTTCAGATAAGCCAGAACCAGTTTTTCAAACGACTTCATGGCGACAGACGTTAGAGCTGGGATATTCAAATCTGGCTCAGTAGATCCATGTTCCTGCATAGCAAATCACAGGTAGGTGAGTTTGATAAGGGTTGTTGCTAAACTCTGCAGCAGATTGGCCCTCCGGGGCAAAATTTGAGGAACCCTGCATTAGAGCCACAGGTCTGTAGTCGTTAAGTCCTGTTATCTTGGGTTTCTTTGGAACAGGGATGATGGTGGAGTGTGTGAAGCAGTAAGGCACTTCACACAAGTCCAGAGATCTGTTGAAGATCTGTGGAAAAATGGTGGCCAGCTGGTGCTTTTCTTCTTTTTCCCTTCTTTCAATTGTTTGCATGAGATCCCAGTGACAATAAACAAGTATTTAGATGAAAACTATAGCTACCATGGCTACAACTGTTTAGTAACTGCTTTATTTTAGTTGTGGAAATACCATAGTCACCATGGGTAAAAGCATGGATATATATAAAATTTTAAAAAGCTATAATTAGCATAACTGCAATAAAACAGATTTCCGAATATAAGGCTGCATGTATTAGATAAAAAAATACACTAAAAATATTGTACATTACCTATATTGTGAAATACATTTTATTATATTTTTATATATTGCCACCTTGGAATTAAAGGATTATATCTACATTCTGAGTGGTTTTGAGATATTGAGCTTAAAGGTTTTTGCATTCCATATACTTTGTTGATAGAACCCCCTTTTAATATATATATATATATATATATATATATATATATATACATATACATACATACACATATATATATATATATATATATATATATATATATATATAAATAAAAAGTCCCAAAATACACAATGTAAATTATTTTTCACAGCATTAAAAATGTCAGACATATGTCAGACTTAATTCCAAGGTGATGATATTTTAAAACATAATTCATGCTTATGACGACCAAGCTTAATTTTATCAGGACTCTTAGAAGAATATAAAATTCTGCATTTATCTGAAACAGAAATCTTTTGTAATATAAGTGTCATTGCCGGTAAACGTAAAACATCACTGACCCCAACATTTTGAACGGTAGTGTATCAGCTAAAATACTATTAATTCAGCGAAGGCAGTTAGATTCCATAACATATCTAACATCTTAGACAAAACAGGCAGCACAGAAAAACAAATATACATGAAAAAAAGGTTGCTTTATTAGTTCTGCATCCACAACAGAGGGCTTAGATAAAGAGAAGTAAACCGATCAAGAAAAGCCTTTTCACCACAGACTACATCTTTCTTGAATGAGACTGGAGACAGAAGGTCACTTAAAACAACCACACTGTTGAAATCTGTATTTTTAATACTCCAAAAGCCACACTCTAGTGTTCATGGAAGGCATTCCTCCAACAACTCATCTGATAAGCAAATGTCTATGAATGTACGTCCAGCTTTCACTGCCTGCCACAATTCACCCTTAATCTGCCTGGTATTACGGAAGCGGTGCTTTCCATCAATGGCTTTTCAGTCCTTGTGGTATGATAAACAATTCACTGTAACTCTCAAGTCTCGTGAATGAATATGGCAATGCTGGTTTAATTGGGTTTCTTCAAGCTAGTCATCAGTCTTGGCCTCCATCTCCTCTGCATCATCGTCTCCATCCACCTCTGCATTCTCTCTCTCCAGCCGCTCTAACTGCCGAGCCAGTTCAGTCTCATCGGTGTCCGTTACCACTTTTGGCTGCATTGATATTGAAATAAGGTCAAATGCTATTCAATACAAGACAAAAATTAGAAATGATGATCATTTCTCTCATTTCTCACCTCCATTTGAATGTTGAAGACGCCTCTTTTCTCTTCGATCCTCTCTTTAATGACAGCCATGGCCTGATTGAGCACAGAAAGGCCCTCTGTGCGCTCTAATGTGGTTGTGGTCATAACATAGCGTGGAGGGGCAATCAAGTTGATCTGCAACAAAAGCAATGTAATATTTAGCAATTTTGGATCACTATAGGGGAGCCTCTTTCATCTTTTTTTAAGAAAACATTTTTGGAACCACATGAATGACAAATATTTTCCATTAATAATGATAATATATTTTTCAGTCAGATATTAAAAAACACATTTGTCATAAACAAGGTGCATTTTTGAGTAATGTTTATAACCGGAGCAGAAAGGTTCTTACCTTGATTGGCATGCACTCCGTTGAACACTTGAGTCCAGCCCTCAAAGCATCTTTCACTGCATCGATGCCCTCATAGCCATAGCAGGCCACCTCAATGTCGGCTCTTATTTTAACAGCCTGCGGAGTGAGTCGTCTGTTGATGTTATCAATCAGAACAGTCCTTTCCTCTTCTGTCAAATCCAGGCCATCTAAAATGGAAGTGTCTCTGCACACAGAATGCAATTTACACAATCGTGATAGAAAAATATTCTAGTCATAGTCAATAAGTGATTGATGAATGCATACTTACGACACAACCTGCTTAAAGATGTCATAGGCGCCGTATCCAGGCCGTTTGTACTTCTCATCGAACACCCATGCGGTTCGCTGGTACAGACTCTCTAGCTGCTCATCTTTGGTGTATTCTAGGACTTCAGCTACATGCCTCAAAATGCTGTAAACCTGTAACAACATGCAAATATACAACATCTATGAGACCATGGTCATACACTGGGTTTTAGACATAGAGAGGTTGAACTGAGCTTGCTAAGTGAGATTGACAGGAGGACAAAAATAGGATAACAATAGCTTAAACACGTCAGTTCATTTTCACCGCTGTCAGTGAAAAAGCCAAACACATGGTCATGAAAAATGTCATAAATGACATTTGGGTTTAGAATGACGCCACTTTTCAAGAAGGTCCCGTTAGTTAACATTAGCAAATGCATAAACGAACAATGAGCAATACATCTGTCACAGTATCTTAATAAAAACACAACTGTTAGTTCACGTTAGCTCAGATCCATTAAAAAATATTAACAGACATACGTTTTACCATGTTCTAGTGTTGGATCTGATGGTAACGTACTGAAAGGTTATTAGGAAGGTGTAACCAACTTCATTAAAGTCATTAAGATTATGCACAAATTCATTCTTAAACTTATGCCTAATATGCTGAAAATGATATTACCATCAGTTATTAAACATCTCTGTCATAACAGCTGTCAAATAGCACATTTTTGACAACTGAAGCGACAAGCTGAAATTTATTCTAGACTATACTTTGACATTGATGAGCGCTGTTTGACTGCTAAATGAGAAAGTCGGTTATCTTGGCATTGTACCGATATCTTTGGAGCACCAAAGAACAGCTATTATTAGGCAAATATTTCATGACTTGTGGAAAGAATACAAAGCTTCAGATCTAGAGGACCTCAATGGAGGGTACGGCCTGTGCTGATTTCAACATGTGATCAGCTGGTCAAAGTGTTTTCACCATTAACCAGACAAGACATACTTACAGTTTTAGATTTCGTGAACTTGTCTTCGCATTTAATGGCCTCTTCAGGTGATACTCTTCTTTTGGATAAATCAATGTAGCCTGTGGAAATATGGATACCACAGCTGAAAAGGAGGAATGGATCCAATAAAGCAAGAATCTTGAGTTTGACACACAGCCCTACCTTTCTCTTTATCCACACGGATGACCACCACACACTCGTTGCGGCCGATCCGGATGAGTTTGTTGATGGATCGGATTCGTCGTCTGGAGAGCTCGCTGAGCAGGATCATGCCCTCGATGTTGTTGTACTCCAGCAGACTCACATAGGCGCCCATCTCTGCTATCGACCTGACATTGACCATCACCACATCTTCAACCTCTGGAAACCTGTGCTGGTAGAATCTACAGCTGAGTCCTGGCATCTTGATCCTGGCAGAAGGAGAGAAGTCTACTTGTGAGAGCTGTCTGGGTAGAAAGCTCACTTGGTTTCGAGATGCAACCGATGAGAAAAGCTTCTCAAGTAAACATTCATTTTTGATAGAAAAGCTCTGTATAGAGTTAAGAATGGAGACACAAAAACTGAACATACGGTAAACTATAACGGATAACCAAATCGACTAAATGATGCAGTTCAAAACAAAGCACTGCCACTACAACCATACTCTCTTTCACTTACCGTTATATAACGTTAGGAGGAATGTGTACTGGAGTTTACTTGACGTCCTTTATTTGATGAGGAGAACTAAAGTGCACATATACAAAATAAGAAGTAAGCGAAACTGAACAGCGGTTTCTCTGATGTCTATTTTATCAGCATGTAAAAAAACCAGGCGGAAGAGGAAGTCGTTGTTTTGTTCGTGGAGTGTTCAGTCGCTCTGTACCGCCATCTAGTGATTCGGAGGCGCACTTGCAGACTTGCAGATTCTGTTATAATGCCAATGATTCACAAAATATTTGAGTTTGAGCATCTTTGTGTTCTTTAAAATTCCAACAATAAATAAATAATCAAAATTCTGAAATACAGTAAAACAATAATATTGCGAAATGGTGTTAAATAAATATTTATTATCATAAATATTGAATATAGCTTAATTGTTTTGGGACCAATTTTTGCTGAATAGAAAGTTAAAAAGAACCACATAAAAAAAAATATAATATAAAAGTTTTAACTGTCACTTAATGCATCATTGCTGAATACATTTATTAATCTAAATTAAAAGAAAAAAAACATACATAATTATTATTTATAATTTTAGGATCGCTAAGATTTGTATTTTATTTTCATTTCAGTAATTAAGCACAATTTCTTCAGCAGCCTCATAACGGTTTAGTTTGAGTTTTTAATAATTTCCCAACACTGTTCGAAGATCTAAAAATGAACAGGTTCAAATGTAATATTTATATATTATATATGCACAGAATCTCCATAAACTAATACAATTACCATCTAATTTATAAAGAAAAAGACAAAAACACTATTAATCTGGGCTTTAATTCACTTGTATAATTCATACAAAAACAGTTGAGAAGGAAAAGGTGATTCTTTTACGTTCATTAATTCTACTTCCAGTTGACTGGCATGTGACTAGATCACATGAGTCAGGTGAAGCACAGCAGGTTACTGGCTCCATCCACATTCACAACACAAACACAAGTGTATTGCACACGAGTAAAAACCTCAGAGCTGTTTCCTAATGCCAAAAAAAATTAGGTTGCTTTCTAAACAGACTGATTATCTTCAGAAAAAAAGAGGAAAAAAGCAACAACAGTAAAAACAGAGTAAAAACACTGTTTCCTGTGTGTGCTTGAATCAGCTATGGAGAGAATACTTGTCTGCAATAACTGACAGACCTTCTTTCAAAAGCATTGTTACCAATCATGCGCGCACACACAAACACAGCTTTCGGTCCATTAAGGTCGTGTTCCTCACTTCCAGCATTTGCACTCATGAGCCAAACATACCCCAAAATCGTGCATTCATAAGCATACATTCAGCACACTCATCTCACCTCAACATGAAGCTGATGTTTCATAATTTTGATAATCCAAAGCTATGGAACACCAATGGGAAAAAAACTCATGAAACATGCCCAGGAAAGATTACACCCCAAAATTAAACAGAAAAAAAAGATTCTAATGATTGAACAGCATTTTAACTTTATTACAATAATAATAATATTTTTTTTTTTAAATCTTAAAGAAAATGAAGCCTTTTACGTTTTTCTTTCTGATTTTGGGGCGAAATATGACCAGGACATGTTCTTGGCCGGTTTCTTGAGATCCTAATAATGTAGAGCATTACTACAAGTTAAAACACAAGCCCTTTGCTCATGTTGAAATGGGTATAGCCTTCAAATGCAATCGAAAACAAATCACAAATGAAACATTTTAATAAATTGTGCAGAAGCATTGACTGAGACTACGCCGCGCTGACACTCAGATGGTGAACCTCCCTGTATTGCTGTCCAATACTGTTTACAATACTGGTTACACTTCTGAGTGCTGGAAGTGCATGTGAATACTGAAACAGAGAGCATAGACTTTCATTTAGCCACTTAAATCTTGCATCTAGGTTCATATGTGGCCTTGCAAACTCCCAAAAAACCTGAAGTGTACTATTAACTTCTGTCATAATCACAGTGTTGCTTGCCATAGGAACACTGAGGCAGCGCCACAGGGATAGAAGGCCTCAGTCGCTTTGACGGTTATCCCTTTTAGTGCCTTGTAAGCTTGAAAGAGTTGTTCAGATGGGCACTGAACTCACTGCCGGATGCTCTTGAAACATTGAACATCAGTTTGATGTTTCAGAGTGAAAGAGTGTACGAACATATTTGTCCACTAATAATGTCAGGGAACCCAAACTATTCTGGAGTTTGAATATCTCATTGGACTTTTAAAACGGTGACTTTTAATACAGTTGATTTTCCACAACAAAAACCCTCCACATTTGTCCAAAATCTTCTTTAAAAATACATACAGAATATTTACAATCATAAATAGTTATCAAAAGCAGTATAGAAGCCCTATTTCTACTGCTGCACAAAGTGCTGGTAACACTCTCACTGGAATGTGAGTAACAGGACTCAAAAACACACCATGATCAACCGAATTATGACATAAAAACTCTCATTCCCTCAGCCTGCTGAAAGATCAGTGCAGACAGACACTTTCGGCTAGGTCGGAGGGCGCGTAGTGTCCTAATCTAGTGTTGAATCCTGTAGTGTAAAAACAGCAGCATTCAATCAACTCTATGGAACCCGAGAGTGTGCGATTCACAAACAGTTTTCTCTTCATTAACAACCGTCTGTGGAGGGGTTGCTGTGAGTGGGCTTCATCAGCGCAGCCAGGATGAGGGGACCCACTGAGGTTCAGTGTCTAGTTTATTGATGAGACGCAGAAGCTCCTGGTAGGCCTTGTCCTGGTCGGTGTTCACGATGGCGGCGTCAAACAGGTGGCCATAATTCTGCTCCATCTCACGGGCCTTCTCAATGATGTCTCTCAGCTCCTCAGGCTGAAACAAGAGAGGGTGTAGAACCATGAAAATGGGAGTAGTAGTCCCAGAACGTGATTTTGCATTTAAAACACGAGACAGAGGGCAAGGGAATAGGGGGAAAAATGCAAGGGGTCGTTCTTTAACCCTCATGTTGTGTTCTGGTCATTTTGACCCAGAGATGATGTTCTTTTTCCTAAAATGCTAGTTAAATCTTATTGCAGTGGATTAAATGTACTGACTTTGCTCACACAGGGTATAACAACTCCCACCTTGTAATACTTTGGTGTTCCCAGTCAAAAATCACTGGGATAAAGAACAAAAAAGGAACAAAAAAACTGTTTAAAGATCTCTCATTGTACCAAATCTTTGTCTAAATTTGTTTTCTTTCAAATAGTACAGGTTTTCTATTTCTTTTTGCAACTGATTATTTGTAGGCCTAATTGCACCTCAGTTTTTGAGTGAACATTGCCCCAAATAATGCATGTTTTACTCAAAAACTGAGTATAAGATAAATGAGGCCTATGACCACCACAGAAAGAAAACAAGTACTGAATCCAAGATCTGATGATGGATATAGGATAATGAGAGATTAGCAAGACATTTTAAAAAGGCCGGTCTTTTGACTATGAACACCAAATGAATCAAAGGATTTTCAGCACAGCACCAAGTCTGAGCACCATATCATGCACAAGATTCTACAAAAAGCTTGAGACTCATGCACACAGGTCTGAGATCTGTCTAGTGCATGTTTACATAGAAAAACAATGGAAAATCAGCACAGTAAACTGCAAAAACATTGTATGTGGATGGCTCCTGGGAGGTGATGTTTCAGGGCCGATGTTTACCTTTGGGTTTTTGTTGTCTTTAGCTAAGAGGGCCCTCAATCGCTCCTGGGATGGAGGAGCAATGAAGATAATGTAGGGCTTGAGGTCCGAACTGCGGAAAACCTTTAAAGACTAAAAACAGGGAGAAGAAACAGTGTATAACAACAATCCTCAAGGAAATGCAGGTGCTACTTGATTTCCAAAATTTCCCACCAACATGCTAAAGCAGAGGTGTCCAATTCTGCTCCTGGAGGGACACCTTCCAGCAAAGTTTAGCTCCACACCTAAACACACCTGAACCAGATAATCAAAGTCTTGGCCTCCAGGAACACAATTGGTCACCCCTGTGCTAGGGCATTGTTCTGAGTGGTCTATCTCACCTGAGTGTGTACACAGAGGAGGCAGATTTTGCCCGTGTTGATGACTTGTCGGACTGAGTCTGTGCTGGTGCCGTAGAGGTTCTTTTCAAACTCTCCAGACTCCATGAACTTCCCTGCTGCAGAGTCCATCTCAAAGGCCTGACGGGACACGAAGTGATAATCGCGGCCATTTACTTCGTTATCACGACGGCTTCGTGTGGTGTCTGTGGCAAAGAGAGTTTGCAGTTCAGGACATTACATAGTAACACAAGCTGAAAATCAGTACATTTTCTGATACTTACGAGGAACAGCACCAGCAAACCTGTCCGGCTCACTGGAGAGGAGTCTTTGTCGGAGCTCATTTTGACCACAGTTTGGTGGGCCGATGAGAGCGATGGGCCGTTTACGATTGGCTGGCTGGTGATATAGTGCCATCTCTTCATATGTAAGAATCTCCTCGTTATCAAAGTCTGCAGAACAACAGGAAATGGATGAGATGGAGCAACTACAACAAACTACTGTAGAACCCAACAACAAGAGTCTGAAAAGACTTACCATCATTTTTATTAGCATTGTACTGCATCTTCTTTCGCTTTTTCTTGTTCTTTTTTGCACACCAAAGTTTTCCTGTCAAAAGAAGTTGAGAGTTTAGAGCTGTGCAAAAATGCATTTAAGAGTGTGGATGAGCTCTGCAACCCTAACCTGATTTCTCAGGCTCTTTATCCTCCTCTATGGTTTGCTTCATTGCCTCCCTCTGCTGCTGGAAACTCTTGCCTGGACAATCAGTGAGAAAAATAGATGCAAGCGTGAAATCCAATGCCAAAAAAAACTAGGAAGGAATATTTAAACAAGAATCTGGATCCACAGAATAGCATGGGAGATACAGTACCAGGGACCAGGCCAGCAAGAGGCTGGTTGTCTTCATCCCCGTCTCTGTAGGCCTGCCACCAGTTGGGGTCATCTTGGCTGATTATGTGGAGGATATCTCCCTTCTGAAAGCACAGGCCGAGCTCTCGACATGGAACGTAAGGGTCATCTGAGGGATCGTAGTCAAAATGTGCCTTCACATGCATCTGCGTGAACACAGGGATATGGGTTTAATCACTGATAAGTTCTATTTATGCATTGCTTTACTCAAGCAGTAATTAATTTAGTTCTGATTTAAAGCCTCACCACAGTCTCTTTAATAGGAAGTGGTTTGATCTGCGCGCTGGGAATGAGAACGAAAGTCAGTATGCCATGCATGTCCACCTGTGAATGTGGAAAAACAACATCATTCAATGTCCAGTGGCCTAAGAATGCTTTTGGATACTTGAGTAGACTTTTCCTCTTTCTTCTTCCTGCCATCTTATTTTAAAAGTAATTACCAGGATGTCGAAGACCTCGTTGACATCTTTGCCACGGATTTCCACGCCGTTGATCTCCAGGATCTCATCTCCTTCATGCAGAAGGCCGCTGTTTTCTGCCGCCCCTCCTTTCACGATGCGGCTGATGACTACACTGTCCATATCATTTCTAACAGTCGCTCCCTGCATAAATACGCATGTGAACATTAAGCTAAAATACAGTTCAAATGTCAAGAAGTGCATAATATTCGGCGGAAAGCAATGAAAGAACTTCCTCACCAATGGGACGTCCTTTGCTTTCTCAATCCGCACGATTTTGACAGTCTCCCCACCCCACTGGGTGAGAGTCTCACTTTGACTGACAGAAGGAACAAGAGGCTCCAGCTGCATCTCTTGTTCAGCCACACAGTCATGGGCCATCATAAAGGCCTGAAGGATATAGAGAGCCAGAGATGATGGGTTATATTCAGGATGAAAGCCAAAGAGTTCTACAGAGTAGACATGAGTCTGACCTCATTGTCATGTTACAGTGTTCAAAAGAGCTCAGGCTCTGGGACAGGGATTGAGATCACAGCTGTGGTCATCAGCAACAGAGGAGAAACGGGGGAATTGGGGGATGTGTGTGCATGTGATGGAGACAGACCTGCATGTGAGGAGTTTTGAGCAGAGTGCCTAGCTCAAGTCCTTCTTTCTGCGAGCTGTTGTGCATCATGACCTCCACCTGTGATGACAGATTCAACAACATCAGGTCATCGTACAACACAATAGCAATACAACAACACTACTACATTCATCATGCCTTAAAGTACAGTAGTAGAAAGTGCTGAATTTGACAAACACCTTTGACAAATTGCATTTTCAGTTTTTATAATATACACGTAAAATCAAAGGTTTAGGATCAGTACATTTTTTCATGTTATTATGTAAGTCTCTTATGCTTATCAAGGCTGCATTTATTTGATAAAAAAATATAGTAAAACAGTAATCTTGTTAAAAACGCTAAAATAAATTACAAATTACAAAAAAAAAACTATTTTAACATTTTAATGTATAAATATTTATATTTTTAATGTTTAAATGTAAGTTATTCATGTAATGGCAAAGCTGAATATTCAGCAGCATCTTTGTAACACTGATTTAACTCATTCATTCTGAATACAAGTATTAATTTCTTTTTTTTTTTTTTTTTTTTTTTAAGTGCTGACCCCAAACATTTGAACGTAGTTAATATTTGTGATTTCAGATATATTAGGAAACTGTTGGTGTTCACTTTGTTAATACATGTCCCTGGTCTAATTATGCATGAATCATCAGGGCATAGTCTAAAGAAAAAAATTCTTGATTTCACAGTGTCATCAAAATGTAATAACTTTCTCTAGAAATGACTTTTTTTCTGCTGACAAATGTGGAAAAATATTAACCAAAAATATCACAGCCTATTTTTAAGACCTAAAGAAATCCTGATCCTAATCCTGTCCACTTTCACATTATTTCCCTATAAATATTCAGTTTAACTTAGAAAGGTCACATTACAGAAACTTTTTTATTAAACTGTGCCAACCATTTGCATAATCTCAGATGGTATAAATCACTTTGTGGCAAAGGAATGAAAAAATGACCCATATGACTAACACAAAAAACTAAGAGGGAATGTTGTTTACTTTCAGATTGTACCGCAGAGAAGTTACAACACAGCAGCAGAAAGTAGTGCTCTGGATTTCAGCAAGATTTTTGTAAACACAAAGTACAGCTTTGTATCAAGGAGTCAGAGCAATGGGGGCCTTGGAGAAGTTTTGAAAGTGATCCTACAGTTAGAAGTCCTTGTATTCCACAATGTTCAAATCAGTTACAGATGAAGAACATACACTAGACATTTAAGGGACATTTTTGGAGAATTTTAGCAAATACAGTATTTATGAGAAAATAAGGGCATAATATTCAAGAGCTCTGGATGGGATGTGTCCGCAGTCCACACTGGCTCTGGTAACCTGTCCCATGAGAGAGAGTATTACTGTGAGAGCACAGTACAGGTCAGTGGATCTGGGTCTTAATGAATGCAGAGGACAGAGCAACTCTGTCTTGTATTGTCCTGCACCGAGTGGGATAACCAAAAACAACAACAACGAGTTTATCAGGCTCTCATTAGCACTTCACACAACACTGACTCCGACTAAAGAGCCTTTTCACCATAAAGCCTCTTCATTTGTGCACATACCCATTGAGCCAATCATTTGCACAGCTATAAAATGTCAGATCTTCTTAACTGTCCTTTACTCAAGATTATAAATGTGTGATGCCATCAGCCAACCAGCAAAGTCATGACATTTTCAAGTCATGATTATTTTCCTGCGATTAGTCACATGGCTTTGACACAACTTGATTATACTATTACAAACAGACTAAAACATTAGTTGTTAATGTGCCTGTTTTAAATGTTTGTGCTCTGGTTACAGGTATCTTGGCAAAATGGAACAAAGAACCAGGAGTAAGAGTGGTGTAATCACCATTTTTCAAGAAAGTGCTAATCAATGTTTCAACTTTACCAACCACTTGTTCATATCTACAACAGAAATGCACCTACAGCTTGTGACTGTCAAATGACTATATGACAATAATACTGAACTGAATCTGACTGAATTATTGACGGAGTCCAGCAGAATTATTTAAAAGAAAATGAAGTATTACTCACATGCTAACATTCTATTTCAGTTTCAACAGTACATTGCTAAGTGCCATTAATAGCATAAATGCAGATGCTCCCCTATTAGCCAGTCTGCTAATTTCCCTTTTGTTGTTTTGAACCACTGAATACTCTAAATCCTCTTGTCCTGAATTGTTCTTTGATGTTACTGATTTCCAGGCTATGTATTCTCTGGGTTCACATATTCAAACAATGCAATAACAGTATCAACAAATGAATAGTCAACAATAAGATACATTTAGCAAAGTGTCACTTCACCTATAACAGTGCTTCTAAAAAGACATGCAAAGGAGCCAGTGACAAACATCATATCAGGTGTCTCACCGCTCTCCATGTGTCCTTGAAAATGGGTTTAATATATCCATTATAACTGTCATGTTGCACACTTCTGTTCAAAAGATTGGAGTTTCTATTTTTTTTCTTTTGTTCATATACTCACCAAGGCTGCAAATATTTGATCAAAAATACAGAATAAAAACAGTAATACATTACATTTTAAATTATTATTTCTTAAAAATATTACTATAGTTTAAAATAATTTCATATTTTATAATATAATTTACTGAAGGCAAAGCTTAATATTCAGCAGTCATTACTCCATTGTTCAGAATCACACAATCCTTCAGAAATCATTTAAATATGCTGATTTAATGCCCCATTAAAAAAAAAAAATACAACTATTTATTTTAAATAGAAATCATTTGTAACATTATAAAAGTCTTTGCTATCAATTATGATCAATTTAATGCATCCTTGCTGAATACAATTATTATTTTATTTTTTTAACGCTATAGGGTGGAGAAATCTGACTGAACGTTAGTGGATCTCTTCATCTATATCCTGTTCATCTCAGTCCATACATAATACCTTTATTAGACAGAGTCATAGTTAGGGATGACGCAAAAGCATTAAGATGTCTCCAAATGACAGATGAAGTGGAGACAAATCAAACATGTTTTTTAGACATTCTAACATCTTTAGTTTGCACGAGGTCACCATTTGCAAATCAACTAATCCACAAACAAACTTTTTCAAAAGCTTCTTCACTAGGTGGTAAACTATGACATTATGCCCAGACTGCTGCATTTTACAATGAGTAGCTTGACGAAGCAGATTCAAGCCTTTCCCCCCCCCCCCCCCATGTCTTTTATTTATTTTTCTTTTTTTTTTAAGCACCTACCCCTCTTGGCCTTCAGAGGGGAAAAACCCTCCACTTTTCTTTGTCTAGCTGCTTTTTACATCTTTACTATGTATGCATGTTTCCTACTCATCTTTTACTAGATCCACATATTTAACAAGTGCCGCTCACCTCTTGTGCGAGGCTTTGTGCATGGTCCATCATGGGGTAGGGAGGGCTGGGCCGGTTCATATAGTGGGCCACAGAATTGTGAATGTTGAAGGCTTTCTGGAAGTCAGGCTTCTGGACCAGTTGTAGAACCAGCTCTATGTCATCTTGACTCTGAGAGTCATTCAAACTATGCTGCACCTGCTTGAGGGACATCAACAGGTCCTCCAGTTCTGAAAGCACAAACATAAAACATAAGTATGGTTGCAGGTCACTCATGTATCTCAAAAACATCCTGCTTGTTAAAATAGAAGAAACTGTAACTTCACAGAGGAACAACAGTACATACCTCGGAATCATTCACCCAGAAAACCAATGACATGGTCTCTCAAAAAGACTCCCCCACTGAGCACGTTTATTGTTCATCATCCACATCGCACAAAATTTGACTAAATCAAAGATGTAATTCAGCTACTCTAGCATTGTCCTTTACTAACCAAGTTTCAGCTATGCTGTAATTCTCCTTTATGGTGTCTATCTCCACAATGAGAGGATGGCAAGACACAGGAGTGGGTGTGTTTTCCTTGTGTGGTGTGTTATGTCTAAGTGGGTGGCTAATAGAGGTCTTAGTGTGTAAATCAAATATCCTAAGTGTTGCCTTTGCTTTGTTTTTGACAGGCTATATTTTATGCACAACTTATTGCTACAAAGAGTTTTATACTGTATGAAAATAGCATAGGGAGTGTGTGCAGAGAGATTAACTGGAACACAAACAAAAAAGGAAAACAGAGGAAAACACAGTATAGCAAGAGTGGTCTGGGCCAGAATGTTTTATTAAAGGCTTTTTTAATTAACCTCCCCCTTGGCGGGTCCACTTCTCCCTCCCTGAGGAATTCTACTCACACACATCCCTCGGCCATGACTTTCAGCAGCAACTCCAAGTGCCCCTCTCATTTGCACAGTAACTCATTTTGTTCATCCTTGCCATGCATTCTGGACTTACCCTTAATGGAGATCTATTCAAAACCAAGAATTTCCTGGAGGAGCTGAACATGTGTGTGTCTGTCTAATCTAATGGATTAAACTCTAGTGAAAGGCTTCATGTCGAGAGAAACTAAAGAGAAAGACTTGTCGTGTGAGGAAAGCAATGAAATGTGAAAAACACTAAATAAATAAAAGAAATAATGACAAAAATATCAGCAAAAAAGATATTAAAATAATGCGCCATATAAATGGACTTGTCCTCATTTAGTTTCAAGTCCAGTGGCTCTTTGGCTCTTGAACACTCTTAGTCATCAGTAACATGGCTCTTTGCCTCCTCTAAGAATGACTTCACTCATGCATGCTGATTTTAGCAGTCAAGTGCCCTTTAGTTCAGTTTCAAACTCACATTTCCATAACTATTTGTGCCATTTTGTCACTTTTTGTCATATGATTGTGGAAAGTATTGGTTAACATGTTTTTTGGACACTAATCACTTTATAAGTCTGAATGTCATTGCATACCATGTTAGTATTTTTAATATAATATTTAATATAATTTATTAAGCATTTTAATTCGTTTTTATTTTTATATTTTCAATTGAATTCAAGTTTTTGTATTTTTTTCTCTCATTTTTAGTTTTTAATGTTTCTAGCTTTAATTTGGTTTTATTTCACTTCTAGTACTTCAACTTAACTAAAAGTTTAAATTTTTCATAAGAATTTTCAAGATATTTTTTCTAATATTATATTTCATTTCAATTTATGGAAATTATTTTTAACAACACTGATAGTATCCGATTTACCAGTCTTTCACCATTAAGGATAGAAAGGAGTAGAGACAGAAACAACGTGAAGAAGAAAGAATGTCGCAAGTCAGATTCAAACTCATACATCCCCTTTGAGCACCATGACTCAATGTGTAGGCTAAGCACCATGGCTTTCAGACTCACAATACTGCAGCTTGCTCTGCACGTCAAGAGTGGCTCAGAGGGTAGAGCGGCAATCTTTGTAAACAATGCCTATTAGCAGTTTATGACACCCACCTAGTAGAGCTGGTGGTGCAGTGAGGCTCTGCAGACCACCTATGGAGCCACCCGGACCTTCCATTTGCTCAAAGGTGGGGTTATCGATGCCCACTTTGGGATTCTGGGACAGTTTCTTGAGGCGCATGGACGAGGTGAGGTCGAGTTCCTGTCGGTTGCGGCCCTCTTCCTCCCGTCTCCTGCGGTCCTCCTGCTGCTGACGGATCCTTTCCAGCTGAGCACTGCGTCTGATGGGCAGGGTGCGGGCACCCAGTTCACTGGGGCAGTCCACAGCCATCTCCCTGTGTCTCTGCACCACCTCCTCCAGAAAGTCAGTGCCTCCGCCACTCCCTCCCCCACCATCTGTCTCGGTCACATATCCATTCATGTGGGAGGTGGTCATCATGGCTGTGTGTGTCTGTGGCGATGTGTGGTGTGAGTGTGTGTGAGGTATGAGGGTTAGGAGGGGTGCTTTCTGCATGGTGTGAGGGCTGAGGCCATGACAGCAGGGCTGAGGTCAGTTGCAGCTCCAGACAGAGAGCCACACCTAGAAAAGAGGGAACAGCGGTAAGATGAGCTTTCCACAGCCAAGGATATTTTAAGTGTTTTTCAAAAACACTTTGATTCACATTAAAATTTATTACAATTATTTTTTCATTTAAAATCTCACCCATACAACACATTTTTATTTACAAGCTTGATCTACTATAACCCTAACCGCTAATTCATATTTTTTCAGCACTGTTTGTGCTACAGGCATGTATGATACCTAGGGGCCCGATGCTGTGCTCCTGTACTTGTACTCGTACTCCTAAAAATGCTCAGAAACTAAAAGCCGATACGACACAGTGTGTGAACAGTGCTGTGTCCAGATAAAGAATCACAGACAACAGAACAACAGAAAGCAGAAAGAAGTTATTAGTAGGGTAGTCTCAGCCTCAGACGTCACGCCCACGGACTGTTGGCAAAACGTCTGATGCATATGGGACACAAAAGTGGAAACACTTCAGGAGTGTCGAAGTCGCCATCGGATTGGTTGAATTCTACAGGATTTCCGCGAGACGTGTGTGTCACGTTCTTTAACATTCCACTTGGAAACAAAGATGCCGTGATGCCAAACCCCCTCACGAAAGAAGAAAGCCATCGTGTTTACAACTGTGATGACAAGCGCTTATCAGGATTAACTAAACGCTAAAGTTTGTGGCATAGAATCTTTAAAATATGTCACAGTTTTACACACCTGTCTGTTATTGTGGCGCCATTTCCACGCCTCAAAACGTGATGATAAATGAAACGAACAGTGATTGATTGCTTGACATGTCAGTCAAACGGCTTCATGGGCTGGCCTTGGCCAATGCAAGCTGCCATGAACTCCAGACCTTCAGTCTGAAGGTCGGGCTACGCGAGACTATTAGTAGGGGTGCTCAAATTGATACCCATAATGTATACCCTCCGATTAAAACTTACATTTGCAAAACCCCTCTAAATCTCTATACAGTCACAGCAGGAAGTTGTCTTTTTAGTAGTTCAACGGATCACAAAACTCATGGTTCCAATAATATTATGTTTTTTGAGTCACAGATTGGATAGTTTTTCAGATCAGAAAAAATGATAATTTCAGTGTAACTTGCTTTCCATTTATTACTTAAAGCCAAGTACTTCTTCGATACCACAGCAAAAACTACTAACCTAAGAAAGTTCAAACATGATTAAAAGACAAGTGAACAGCCAGTAAAAAATAAGAACAAATATACAAATTACAAGCATAGGTCGGTAGCATTCAGGTACAGAAATTTAATCGGTTTTGTTTTTTGATGAGCATTAATGGTAGTAGCAGGTATTTATAGGCTGCTGTCCCTTTAAGACCTGATGCATAAAAAAACAATATATTGACATCCAATTTCTTTCTCAGCTGTTTTCATTCACTTAAGACATAATCGACTGCATTCACCAGTTTGATTGTCAAGTTGGGTATTCTGTCATAATATTATGTGTATGTGTCTGTTCAAACACAAGGAGATGCAAAAGAGGATTCAGTTTGGTGTTCGCACATTGTCTGAAACATCTTCCTGCCTGTGCACGCTTCATGTGTATGCAACTGTGGGCATAGGAAACAGCGCACTAGTACATAATTGAGTTCTCTTTTGCCAGTTCTTGGGCTGGGATGGTTTAAAATTATTCAGTGTATAAACACATACAAATGATAAACACAATTTAGCAAATAATCAGTGGATCACATGTACGCTGAACCACGGGGCCTGGTCCGTACAGATTGAGGATCAACTACGATCTGTTCAACCCGTACTTGTTTTACCACTTTACTCTTAGGCAGCACCACTGATTAATTACAGTGTTAATTATGGCATTTATTCCTGTATGAGTGTACATTTATTTAAAGAGCCATGTTAAAAATTGCACAATATGAGAACAAAACAAGCGAGTCATCTTCACGCCAAAGGCTCAGAGAGAAAAACAAACTTCTTCACTGCAGTGGCCTTGTGGCTGTGAGTGAGAGCTGTGTCAGCTGTCTGAGACAGGCCAGGTCAGTTTTATCTGCCCCTTTATAATCCCACATGTCTGACAGCTGACACTTTCAGAAAACCCCAACTCGCTTTCTCAATCCCAAACAAGACCTTGCAGATGTGTGCAGCCCTGACCTTTCACCACTCAAGCCTTTCCTTAAATCTTCTCAGACAGTTTTCGGTAACAAACAGCCTTGAGTCATGGCTCTGTCGCTCAGTGGGTCAGGTGAAGCTCTTATAATGAGAGTATTCATGGCAAGAAGGATTTAAGATTGAAGTGTCTGTTGTTGACTTAAGATTCCAACGGTGTGCCACTGAATTATGCAAGAGACGGTGATACCACGTAAAATGGGCATCTCCTTCCAGTAAATCCCATCCTATAGGACAACGAAAAGACATGTGACCACACAATAAGGATAATGCTACCCCTCCTCCATTCCACTTTCCTCATTCCACATCTCTAAGTACTTCAACTGTGGGCATACAAATATGAGATCCTGCTCATGCTGTGATGAAATATAAATATAAGAAAATGTGACCTCCTGACAGGTACAGGTCTTTATGGGTATGAACATCTGGAAACTGAAGTGACCCACATGGATACCACTGCATGTGCAGTCAATGAATAGTGATTCTGATCAATGAAATTCAATGACTTTCCAAGACATCCATAAAATTATTTTTGAGAAATTAGTTATAAAAATGTGTGAAAAAAAGACCAAAAAGATTTAATACACATTTTTAAATTAAAAAAAGATACATTTTGGAATAAAATATATAAAAAATAAATAATTAAAATGATCTGTATGTTCCTCACACAATACAGTCACATGGTTTCAGAAGACAAGTCATATGGGCAAATTTTTTAATTATTTTTACTGTGCATTTTCGTCCTTTTTGGAGTCTGATAAAACAATCCATTTTCAACGTTGTCTACTTTGTAGAAAAAACGTACATGTTTGGATGAGCATATTGGTGATTAAATGTTGACAGAGCATTAATATTTGTGTAAACTATCACTTGAAGACCCAAACACCTACCATGAACATGACAAAAAGTCAAAAGTGTTAAAATGTTAAAGGCCATTTAATAACCCTTTAAAGTCCAGCCTGCACAAATGCATCATCTAAGCTCCCATCTTGCTGGAGTCAGAAAGTAAAGCAGTGCTGATTACAGAAGTTGTTGCAGCACAAGTGATGGCTGAGATGAAAATCATTGGAGTTTCCTGGAAACTCTCGATTCACTCTGCATCTCAGTCTGACCTCAGAGGAGCCTTCTGTCTGATACAGGACCTCTCTTATCTTTGACACTATCCCTCATTTAGTCCAGCTTCACTCCTCACTAATGCACTGCTCCCTAGGGCTGTGACGGTGGCTGATTTTTACCACCGCGGTAGTCATGGACCAACAACCGCCGGTGGCGCGGTGTTGATAAAAAAAAAAAATAAAATAATAATAATAATATTATATATATATATATATATATATATATATATATATATATATATATATATATATATATATATATATATATATATATATATGTATGAGTGTCAAAAGTTGTTCGTTAACGAAGGCGATCATTTTTTTCAGTTTAACGTATTCAAAATATTTAACATATAGGGGCGGAGATGGCCACTCACTCACAACTGCTGCTTCTGTCACTTTTTCTCATGACAAGAAGTGAATTTATTCAGTCGCAGAATGACTGAACAGGAGACGTTTCAGACACGCGCTCCACTCACTTTATTATCAGGTGCAAGTTAAGCAAGCGCGGACGGTCCTGTGCTCAAAGTCGCCGGTGCGCGCTTCCTTTGTGCATATCCTTTCATATCAAACTGCGAAATAAACTATGTGCAAGCAGTGTCGTGGTCAGTTAATTCATGGAATTACCAAAAAAAAGGTCATTAAAGCTGACTTAAACTCTGCATGCATGTAATATTTTTTATATATATTATATACAGGATATATTTATATGTATGCACATGTCTATGAAATCAGCCCAGCACTGTCTCACTCATCTAACACATCATATTTAACTCGTCAGTTCGTGTATATTTGAGCACTTCTGTCAGTAAATGCCGCCTGCAAAACACTAAAATAAATTATATCAAAGAAATAATGCAGTTAAACAAGAAAGTAGCCTAAATAAGAAAGTTAAATACACCCTGTCTAACGGACGCGAGCGACGAAGCGCGAGAAAATACTCATTATAATCAGTGATGCTATACTGGATGCAGCACAACACGACATGATAAATCCCCCGTTCGGTCTGTGAGGTACTGACACAGAGTTCAAATGTCCTGTATAGACACTAAACCTGTCGCAACGCGGTTGTGTTGCGTCCGGTTTACTTTTCCGCCACCAAGCGAGCTCATTAACTCCTCATCTGCACGCGCTCTCTTTGAAATAGGAATCGTTCATCTTTCATGTATTGCTGTCTCGTTTGTATTTGTCCAGTTTGGAGAAAGCCTCACCGTACCTGACCAGCCAGCGTTTGCGATCACGAGAACTTGTGCAAACACTGATGGGTGACATGAATGCAGATGACTCCAGATCGGCGATGTGGTATTTGCTTTCCCAACAAGATCCATCGCCCAATACTAAATTAATTTGCTGAATGCATAAACTGTATTTTCCAATCTAAAGGAAACTCTGTGTTTGAGGTAATTTGTTAATTACCATAGATTTAGAATTTGCAACTATTACAGTTATTACACTTATATACAAAACTTTGTATTATGCTTGCTATAGAGTTTGTGACGTCACGTGCACTACCGCCGGTGGCAGTAGACAACCGCGGTAGCAACCGACCACCGCGGTGATACGGTTGTCACGGCAACCATCACAGCCCTACTGCTCCCCTCACTTCTGTCACGCCCTCCCTCTGTTTCCCCTCCTCCCTGGAGGCTGCTCTGAGATTATGGTGCTGCACAACTGTCTAACATGTTGCCATGACAACAGCTTTGTCTGTGGGTGGGAGGTCCTAAGGCCTGAGAACCAAAAGAGGGGTGAAAACACAAAAACACACACAGAGGGGAGAAGCTATATGGGGGCCCTCACCGGTGTTTGCCAGTCAGCCCAGGAAAAGCCCTACAGACTGTAGCAGGGTCTCTTTTCTTGTACAGCACTGACCCGCCTGCCTCCTCTCTTCCCCTGAATGCTAAAAGTATCTCGCTCTTGACTCCTCCTGAAATAAACAGAGAGAAATTTTGAGTGCAGACAACAACATTACCTTATTTATACCTCATCAAATCGCAAGAGGTTGGAACACACTGCATTTGTAGAGTAAACGCTAATCTGTCCTGATTTGTCTTGGACAAGGGTAAAGGACAAAGGCAATATAATGTATATAAATTATATTAATTATTAGCATTTCTATTGATTCTACATCAAGGAGGTCAGCAAACTCAGTCCTGGATGGCTGGGGTCCTGCAGAGTTTAGCTCCAGTTGGCCTCAACACACCTGCCTGGAAGTTTCAAGTATACCTAGTAAGACCATGATTAGCTGGTTCAGGTGTGTTTGATTAAGGTTGAAGCCAAACTCTGCAGGACACTGGCTCTCCAGGATCGAGTTTGGTGACCCTTGTTCTAAAGTATACATACTAAAGTGCTTGTCCTGCATGCCTCTATAATTCTCACAGCCGTCTCTGAGGTCATCGTTGTGCAGTGATGGAGCAACAATCCCATAATGCACAAAGCAGGAATGCAAAACAGCCTGGGAATGACATTCCTCAGCAGATTAGACCAACGTAAGGGCTCTATTGTGAGTGTCTGCATGCATTCACTTTCTCATGCAACTTCCATAACTGATTACTAGTGGAAACCGAAGTCAAGGTTACATTTAGACAAAAGAACAAGTGTGAGAAAAAAACAAAACAAACCTGACCTGCGGTACACAGAGATTTATTTCATTAAGATCTCTGAGCCACTGTTGTTAGTTTGGATGCAGCTGTGCCGATATTGACAGGGCAAAATCCAATTAATCTTTCCTATAAAAAGGTAAGAGGATTGTAGTCTTACACCTACACACAGATGTAGCTTGAGCGTAGCTAACGTCCATGTGAGCTCCAAACACTCCCCACATTATTCAGGTATTCATGCTGATGTCATTATTAAGGTGGCTTCCAGCCTGTTGGCCGTAGATAAGAACAATCTTAAAGCCGCCCACTACAATGCACCAGAGACAATATGCAATACAGAGCTAAATCAAACAATCCCCCAACTGACAATGCCTAAAAGCCCTGTACATTTACATAACCGCCATCTAGACCTACCTTTCATGACAGCAGCTCAGATGGATGACTGAGGTATAGTGCTTCCAGAGTCCAAGATCAACACTTAACAAAAGCCAATTTAAAGTTAAAATTGGCTCAGGCAAGAAAATGTATGAAGTAACCGGAAAGTTGGCCAAATTTGGTTTTAAACAAGCAACACAAGAATGATATTCTGCCCTTTGCTATTTAATCTGGCATCACTGTCGTGAGAGATATAGATGTTCCATGTCTGTTATTAATCCTCCAACAAGTTTTACTTCAGAAGAATTACCATTAGAAAAAAAAGGAAAACAAAGAATCAAATAATTAGGGTTGGGAATCAAAAATCGATGCCTATTTCAGAATCGGATCCTTAAAGGGATACACCACCCCCAAATAAAAATGTTGTCATTAATCACTTACCCCCATGTTGTTCAAAACCCGTAAAAGTTTGTTTGTCTTCGGAAAACAATTTAAGAAAACCGAAAACCGGGAGGGCTGTGGCTGCCCCATAGACTGCCAAGTATGTTAAACTATCAAGATCCAGAAAAGTATGATAGACATTAGGGTTGTGCCGATAGATGTATCGTATAGATGTATAGATGTATGGATGTATCGTGTATCGACGATAGTCAGAGATATCGACATAAGCAGATTTCTCTGTCGATAATCAAGATGTTATGAGGCTCATTTTCCTATCAATGTATTAGAATATAATTAGCTATTTAGCTATTAGCTATTTTTTTTTTTTTATTAGGCTGCCTATAATAATTCAGCTATCAAACTGCCCAGCTATTTCACTTCGGCACCGCATTTCACACACACACACACACACACACACACATACACACACACACACACACCGGCGCTCGCGAGCGCAGGAGGATTAGAGCCTGTAGTCGCTGAAGTTGTTGCTTTGACTCGGATAACTCGTTAAATGCATGAAATGAAAGAGACAGAAAATTAGGTGGTAGTAGGAGTTGGTGTCCCACTCATTTAATGGCTGGTACACGGCAACACGCTCTTCTCATACATGAGAGATAAACTCTTTCTTGGCGTTACAAATAAAATAAAGACAAAATAATAAGGCGGCAGAGCGAACTTTTCATCCATAGTGGTTCTCACGTAGTCCTTCTCTTAAAGACTGATCACTTAACTATGTGGTGATGACCACTATGGATGATAAGTTCGTTCTGCCGCCTTGTTATTATTTTCATGCACACCACACTATAATGTGATGCATGCAAAATACATAGATTTGGCCATTACAAAGTCTCCAACCACAAACAGACGTACATCGTCTGCAGATATAAGGCATTTCATTGCACTTTAACATGTAATCTGAACGGCCTATATATGTGCAATATTTTAAAGAGCCCTCACTGAGTTTAATGTCACAGTTATGTTAGAACGCATCTCATTCTTGTTTCTGTGGCGCTGTGTCGGTCTCATCATGAGGCGCGTGGTCCGGATCGCTGTATGACTGATGCATCAGTTCAATTCAGCTTTAATCCAAATAAATGAACTTTCCCTGTTTTTAGAGCTGAAACAACGAATCGATTTAATCGATTAAAATCGATTATTAAAATAGTTGTCAACAAATTTAGTCATCGATTCGTTGCTAAATAACTTTTATTTGCCGTAAGCGGCTCATTTCGTGCATATTTCAAATCTGCAGTGACCAAAGTGTGGCAGTAATGAGCCACCGGAGGTTTTACTCAGCCAGTACAACAGGAGAAGTAGCGAATAGCCAATAGCTGGCCTTGTTTTATGTCACGTGCTTCCCGAACAGCGTCTCTGCAGCCATAGACATCATATGATGTCTATGTCTGCAGCATTCAGCGTGATGTGGGAGTACTTTACATTGAGCCTTTAAAAAAGAAGAGTAACCTGTAAACTCTGCACTACTGCACTGTTTAAGGGGACGTTCACATATCGCGTCTTTTGCGCACTCAAGTTCGTTATTTCCAACACCGCACCGCATCGAGTTAAAAACATTTAAACTTTTCAGAATGCCGCAACCGCACCGCGGGTCATGTGACAAGAACTAACCAATCAGCTTCATCCTTTCCCGTAACAACGTTAAAAGCTCAGTCAAGATGAAAGGAACAGCTGATCATAGTTGTATATGGATTTCCATTTTGAAATAAATTTAGTAGCAGAGCTACTGCAAGCGATTTTTTGAGCTGCAAATCCATTTATCCTTTGCTGAAATATCCGCGTCTTCAAGGAGAGAGCACGTCATGGTTGCTTAGCAAAGGCAGACGCCTCAGGGGCGCTTCTGCGCGAGCGCTTTGGAAAGAAGGAGAAAGCGGTGCGCCTAGCGTTTTCCACGCGTTTTAGGCGCGATATGTGAACGGCCCCTAAGACTTTCATTTGTGCGGATTCTCCAGTACAATGTTGTTTGAAAATGTTTAGTCGTAAAAGCTGATAACATTGCTTTTTAACAGTTAACATTTCAAGCTTTACAAACATGTTCTGTGATCAGTTTGTCGTTTACCAGTTCAAAATTCACTCGTGCAGCCTAATTATGACTGAATGAGAGAGGTAAATGTAGATATTTGAAATGCACTTTTTTTCTAAGTATTATTCACTGCTCTTTTTCACACAGCAGGTTTTTTGTGTGTGTCCTATTTTTTTTCTGGACAACCTTCTGATGGATTTTACTTTAAATTGTGAGTTCCATTCAGGTCTCATTGGCACTTTTTTTGAAGGATTGTTTACAATTTCACAACAAAAGCAATAAAGCTGTTTCCCAGTAAATAATAAAATACAATGCACTGCAATTTTAATCTGTTTTATCCTTATTCTTCTGGAAAATATGTTCTGAAAGATTCCTTAATAAGCTTTGTTCGGGATGTTAAACTACTTTAGGAGCTCTAAGGACTGCCATGGTGAAAACATTATTTGAAATCTCCTTGTGAAATTTGCTAGAGTATGGGTCAGTGTTCTGATTGCAGAAGAGTTCGACAAAGGATTACTAACACAATAAAACAACTCCAGGTATATTTTTGATGAGGATATGACCGTGCAAAATGGTTAAAATCTCTTAAATCTATGCTGAATGATAAAGACCATTTATTAATAATTTACTTGGGGAAAAAATGGGAAAAACTCAAATATAAGTACATAAACCGATTAATCGATTAACCGTAAAAATAATCGACAGATTAATCGATTATCAAAATAATCGTTAGTTGCAGCCCTACCTGTTTTAAAAACTTTATATTTAACGTGTTCGTTTATGCCCAATATTAGTGTTAAACTGTTGGACTTTAAATGAAATCTACTATTGATTTTCACCGTTGACTGATTTTGCAGAACATTTAGACTGATAACTTCCGTGCACAGATGTGGCAAATTTGTCACAGGACGCGTGATATGACAGTTGCGTCTGAATATATATAAACTAGCTGTTTTAAATACAGTATTTTTATATTTAACGTTAGTTTATTAGTATGTTTTAAAGTATATTTGTCCGATTATTGGTGATTGCATAAACTCTCTCTCGCGCACCTGCGTGGTTTAAAACACCAGAACAAAGAATATCTCTTTTGCTCCACACATGCACGATAAGATCATGTATAGGCGATCTCATGGGCTGACGATATGACGATTTGAAAATTGACCATATTGCCCAACACTAATAGACATCATCTGAATAGTCCATCTGCCATCAGTGGTTCAACACTTAACATTATAAAGCGACGAGAATACTTTTTGTAAGCGAAGAAAACAATGACTTTATTCAACAATTCCTTTGTCAACAGTCTCCTCTGTGTCTCCCCACATCACTCAAACTGTCTACACTCTTCTGCATCAGCCTGCATCCTTGTGGCACAGCTGACAGAAGAGCATAAGCAGCATACAGTGATAGAGAGACAGAGTTTGGTTTACATTTTAATAAATCACAGTCAGAATAATTAAATTTCACCATATAAAAATGAGGTTGTAAATATTTTTACAGATTACTGTTTTTTATAATGAACATGAATTTACATCAGCATTTTTACTCAATCTACTACTACTACTACGGTCAACTCAAGCTACTGTCAAATGTGCATTTCTAAGAAAAAAACAAATGTAAAATTAAAATTTTATTGTTATTATTAATATTATTATTGCAGCCTGCAATGCAAACTGTGTTGATATGAGCTGTCAAAGTAAGGCAACACAAGCCTGCTTCATGATTTGAAACAGTATCACTCATTAGAGCATTCAGAACATTTCAGAACTTATTTCTTATATTATTTGATTTGTTAACAAATAAATGATAAATGGTGAGCCTCAAAATTATATCACAATATTTCAAGAATATCTGCGATAATGATATTTATGATCTAGAAAAAAATTTAGAACGTTTTATTGGTGACTATAGCTTGCAGGAAGCAGCATTTACAGGTGCATATCAATATATTAGAATGTCATGGAAAAGTTCATTTCAGTAATTCAGTTCAAATTGTGAAACTCATGTATTAAATAAATTCAATGCACACAAACTGGAGTAGTTTAAGTCTTTGGTTCTTTCAATTGTGATGATTTTGGCTCACATTTATGAAAAACCCACCAATTCACTATCTCAACAAATTAGAATATGGTGACATGCCAATCAGCTAATCAACTCAAAACACCTGCAAAGGTTTCCTGAGCCTTCAAAATGGTCTCTCAGTTTGGTTCACTAGGCTACACAATAATTTACATTTAATCATTTAGCAGACGCTTTTATCCAAAGCGACTCACAAATGAGAACAAAAGAAGCAATCAGACCAACAAGAGAACAACAACAGTAATACAAGTGCCATGACAAGTCTCAGTTAGTCTAGTACAGAACACGTAGCCAGGTTGTTTTTTTCCCAAGAATATGATAGACAAGAAAAGAAATCAATCATGGAGAAGACTGCTAATCTGACAGTTGTCCAGAAGACAATCATTGACACCGTTCACAAGGAGGGCAAGCCACAAACATTCATTGCTAAAGAAGCTGGCTGTTCACAGAGTGCTGTATCCAAGCATTTTAACAGAAAGTTGAGTGGAAGGAAAAAGTGTGGAAGAAAAAGGTGCACAACCAACTGAGAGAACCACAGCCTTATGAGGATTGTCATGCAAAACTGATTCCAGAATTTGAGTGAACTTCACAAGGAATGGACTGAGGCTGGGGTCAAGGCATCAAGAGCCACCACACACAGATGTGTCAAGGAATTTGCTGAACCACAGACAACGTCAGAGTAGGCTTGCCACGATAGACGGTGTTGACGATGATACCAGTGTTAACCCGCAACACCGGCCACATCACTTGTCCACACTGGCACAGACCCCCACCGTTGTTTTGATAATATTTTTTTATAGTAATAAAAATTATTTAGTTCAGTAAAAGAACAGACACTGCAATTCAAAACTAAACGCGGCTGCTCAATGCAGCATGCCGAACAACAGTCGCATCACAGATCAGATTTAATTTATCCAACGAGGAGAGTGCGTACGGCTGACTGAGGTGAGACAGACAAGACGATTGTGCATGATTTAGTTTTGAAACAAAATGCAAAAGCGCGTGTTTGGCAATATTTTGGATTTTGAAAAGCCTGTTGACCTTTGCCGTTTATCTAAGGTTATTTTTTTTTTAAACATTATTTTCTTATTTAATTGGTTCCACATTGTTTGCTGATTTTTACTTTATTTAAACTTTGTCATTTATTTTATTTTACATCAAGGTGTATCCCATGTCTCCAAGCTTTCTTACTCATTTCGCTAATAAATGTTCTATGTTTCTTATTTATTTGGTTATATATAGGGATGTCCAGATCCGATCAAGTGATCGGAAATCGGGCCCGATCGCGTGGTTTCAGACTCGATCAGAACCGGACGTTACCTCCCGATCAGGACTCAGATATATATATATTCTCATTATTTTTGAACACATCTTTAGTTATGCGGTTGCACAGAGTTAGACCCTTTTGACTCCACACAGAAACAGCAACGCGTGCGGCATGACATCACTTTGCTTTCAAGAGCTGGTGTTAATAAATATAGATTCAAACTCAAAGAGACAGGATAGTCTGCGCATAACCTGATATTTCATTCGGACCCAGAATACAGCGAGATGAACATCATGGAGTGCTAAAATCTCATGCAGTGTGTGTTTCATTCATACTAGAAGCCAGAGCGTGCTCTCGCGCTGATAGTGATATCAGGAAACTCCTAATATGGACAAAAGCGTCCAGCTATCGCTGTGGTTTTCACAGGAAAACAGAAACTTATGCAAACACGAAGACATTAATATACGATCACGACAATAAATTGTATTTTAAGTCATCTCCAGCAGGTGATAAATAAAGTATATGAACAATGCAGTGCTAATTAGGGATGCACGATCATGATTTTTCATGGCCGATTCCGATACCGTTTTTTTTTTACAAGCAAACTGGCCGATTCCGATACCCGATTTTTTAAAAATCTTTAAGCAACAAACAAGAAAGAAGGAAAGTGTGCATAAAAAAAGATGTTTATTTGGTATTTAATAGGCCAAACTGGCTTTTGGCTATTGAAAACAATTAATGGTAACCATCTGAAATTAATGGCAGTAACTGCACAGTAAGTAGCCAACATTCAATACAAACATAGATGGTACAGACATCAAAATTTAGCTTTTGTTTTTGAATTGGGTTGAAACTACATAGAACTGGCCTTAAATGAAAAGATTAACTGTAACCATGTGAAATTAAAGGCAATAACTGCATACGGTCCAAACACCACAATCAACACACATTCAGCATCAGCATTTTAGTTTTTAAATTTGGTTTTAAATTTAAAACAAGGTCTTTACCAGTGAGATTAAATAAAAGTATGCTGTATAAATATTATTCCAAAATGTTAAAATGGAGTTAATTGATGTTAACTAAAGTTCGGGAGCAGGGCCACGCCTCAAACAATCACCTGACTTCCAAAACCTCCATATATACCGGGCCACCTCATACCACTCTGCTAGTCTCGTTCTCTCGAACCCACCCTTCCCTCCCTTTCTCGTCCATTCAGCAAACCTTATCCCACATTATATTTCTATCAGGTTGTATCAGGGGGTCCTCATTGTCTGGCCTAAATATATGCTAGAGACGGTACCCCCACCCTGAGTCTCCCTGAGCCATCAATTCAAGATGCCCTGATCAACCTGACCATCATCCCATTCCCTCGACCCCTTCATCCTCTTTCTACTCTTCCCCAGTTTCATAGCTTGTTTGTGGCGTGGTCCTAGCTAGTGAAATCTCATAATGTTGGTGCGAATAAAACAAAGATGCAAAGTGTTTCATTCATCCAATTAATCCAATCCAATTTTTCTTTGTTTGTTTTATTTATATATGTGAGAGTGTGTTTTATGTTTAATGTGAATGTAGCTGCATGATTACCATCTGTTTGAGTGCAAATCAGCCCAAATCAGCTCGCGATTACTACATGTTAACGGCTATCAAAGTGAACACGTCTATATGAATAGAGAGAGTGGATTATTTACTTTGGCACATTTGTGTTATTACCATTTGTATAAGTGGCCATCAGCACATCAGCACTTATTGGCATCGTAATTCATTGTAAATACTGCATTTCTAGCAATCTCAGGATGTTCTGTAATTGGCAAACAAAGTTAAATCTTTTTTTATTTTTCTTATTATTCTTCTTTTTCTTACTCAAATTATTCTTATTGTATTTTTTAGTGCTCAAATAAATCACTTATATGATGTCTAAGTTTCTGTCCAGTGTTTTATAACTGAAAAAAACTATGCAGTGGCAATGTTTACTGACTAAATAGTTTGTAGAAGCCTTCAATACTATTGGGATATATATTTTCTTATATTTGGGGGGTGGGGGGGTCTAGACAGTCTCAGAACAGGAGTCTAATTTTTCATGATATTTTATTCAGATTTAAAATAGAAATTCATGAGACATGTGGCTTTCAACCCATTACTTTTCTAGATTAATCCAGGACTCATTTCATGTATTTTTATATCAAATAAAAAAATATTTAAGTGTGGTAAAAAAAAAATTCAAGGCACTTCAGTGTCTATAACTTTTAATATTTTTGAGCATTATCAAATCTGGTTGATAAAAAGTAAAGCCCAAAGGGTCTTCTTTCCAAAGACACCAAAATTATGTTTGTAACACACTGAAGTAGGAAACTGTTACAATTATAAGTTAGTTAGAGCACTTTCAGCTGTGAGTCCCATAATGGGGGGTGTTGGCTAACAGGTTAATGTACTAAGACAGTGATATTAAAAGACCAAACCCACTAAACATCATAATAATAAACTAAACCATCTACAAAAAAAAATCAGAGGAGCCCTGAATATGATCTCAATGTGTTTAATAACACATTAAGCCTTTTCCTCCCAAAGAAAACAGTTATAAGAAAATGCTTAACGTGGCTTAATGTAGCCTACTAAGACAGTGATTTTATAAAACCAAACTTACTAAACATCATAATAGTAAAGTATACTATGTACAAAAAAATCAGATGAGTACTGAATATGAATGCAACTTGTTTAATAACACGTTAGTACATTAAGCCACGTTAAGCGTTTTCTTATAACGGTTTTCTATGGGAGAAAAAGGCTTAACATGTTAAACACGTGACATTCATATTCAGGGCTCATCTGATTTTTTTCGTATATAGTATACTTTATAAGTATGATGTTTAGTGAGTTTGGTCTGTTAATATCACTTAGTACTAGGGCTGCACGATATTGGGAAAAAATGACATTGCGATATTTAATTTTTCTGCGATATATATTGCGATATGAAATCTAATAAAAAATTTTCTTACAAACAAAAATGGGGTGAGCACACTTACATTCTCATTTTAAATGATTTAAACATCGACACCATCGTGTCAATTGATTAATATGCGGGAGGGAGAGAGAGTAAGTGCTCGTGTTGTTTGAAGACGGTGAGCGTGTGGCCTCTCTCTCTCTCTCGCGCACGCACTCTCTCGCGAAAAAAAAGTTTTTTTTTAATTTATTTATTTTTTTATTGGTCTTATGAAGTATTCTAATTTGTTGAGATGGTGGGTTTTTGTTAAATGTCAGCTAAAATCATCACAATTAAAATAACCAAAGACTTAAACTACTTCAGTCTTTGTGCACTGAATTTGTTTAATACAAGAGTTTTACAATTTGAGTTGAATTACTGAAATAAATGAACTTTTCCACATCATTCTATTTTATTGAGATGCACCTGTATTAGTGCAAACAAAATGAAGGGCATTTTCCATCCTTGTCCACTGAGCTACTGTCATCAATGACAGACTACCCAATTCGAAGTGTAAATCTATTTTCATAAGGTCTCAGCAGCAGCTGTGTGTTTGACTTGAGGCAGGCCAATCAGTAAATGACATCAAAATACAAAAAAAGTTGAGGAGCCTTTATAGTGAAGCGGTGCGGAGAATCTGAAACGAGGCATGGCGTGGCGAGTGTAAACTAGAGCCTGACCGATATATCGTTTGCCAATATTATCAGCTGATATGAGCCTGTTGCTGATATATCGGTATCGGCGAATTTGCCGCTGATATGCCACCAATATGAACTTTTTTTTTTACAGAACATATAATGCAAATAAAAAGCTTGAAATGGTGTAATTGCTTAGCTTGTCTAGCAGAGCACACTCCATTGTTTGCTACTGGTGACCTGGATGAAACGCTTTAAAGCTTAAATGTATGAAAAACCACTGAACTTTGAACAGCCATATCTCTATAACTGCGTAGCGAATACACACCAGATTTTGGTGATCCCTTCAGCTCGAGGAACCCTCTCGAACCAATCAAGTGTATGCCAAGAGGCCCTCTTTCAAATGAGACCATGCATTCATATTCGAAGATGAATCGCATTTGATTTCAAACGCGATATAGGCTAGTTTGTCAGTGAACTATGGCTATGTGTAGTTAATGCCGCTCAATTTGAAAGCAGGTGATGGTGATTTACTACTAATCACGGAACATGCTTTCCTGAAGAGATGCGCATGACAACCGCATACAATTAATTGCACAGCCCTACAAATGCATTCACATTAACATGGACTGTCTTAAGGATATTTCCCCTTCCCCCCTACTGGATGACACAACACGCAGTGGAGAGCCTCAAGACTGAAAAACATATAAATAGAGCCCCGAACCATCTGCTGCTCAAGAGCTTAAGTAGCCTACTTCAAACCCTCCTGTTCCATTCAGCGGCTGGCTAGCCAGGACTCAAATACAGCTCAAACCAGCAAGCTAAGCCTCTGGCCTCTTAAAAAAGGAATAGGGACATCTGGGTGCTTACTAATAGAATTGTCTCTTTACACTGATGTAGGATCAGCTCTACCAATTCAAATATGAATCTTAGCCTTTTTTGGCTAAATCAATAGGATGATATATAATAAATGCCAAAGAGAAAGGTATTATTTTCCAGTGGGGAAGACCAGGGATGAGGTGAGGTTGATCAGGAAGAGCACGTTTGTGGTAAATGCAGGTGTTTCTAGCTAGAGCAGGTGCAGCAAAGCTGGCCCAGAGGCTGCGTGTGTGTCTCCTCACCACAGTGATCAACATTAATTATTTTTTTTAACTGGCCCTGCCAGCATTTTCACTGGCCCTGCCACAAAAAAATAAAACAGTTTCTGCTATCATTGTTTTTTAATCATCTTGTATTCTAAAAAACTTATATACCAAATAAATTTTACAATTCTCTTCCCCAATTCTGATACAACAGCAAAAATCAATAGCCAAAAATAAACATAAATATAAAGTTTAAATATTATTAAAGACAAGTGACAAGAACAAATGAACCAATTACAAGTAAAAGAACAATTAAATATAGGCCTATACCAAAAAGACAGAAATGAAATGATGCTTTAGGTTTTTATGTTTGTGGATGTTCAGGTATAGAAATTTAATATACAGTCGAGGCCAAAAGTTTTGAGAATTACATAAATATTAGTTTTCAAAAAGTTTGCTGCTAAACTGCTTTTAGATCTTTGTTTCAGTTGTTTCTGTGATGTACTCAAATATAATTACAAGCACTTCATACGTTTCAAAGGCTTTTATCGACAATTACATGACATTTATGCAAAGAGTCATTTGCAGTGTTGGCCCTTCTTTTTCAGGACCTCTGCAATTCGACTGGCCATGCTCTCAATCAACTTCTGGGCCAAATCCTGACTGATAGCAACCCATTCTTTCATAATCACTTCTTGGAGTTTGTCAGAATTAGTGGGTTTTTGTTTTTCCACCCGCCTCTTGAGGATTGACCACAAGTTCTCAATGGGATTAACATCTGGGGAATTTCCAGGCCATGGACCCAAAATTCCAACATTCTGGTCCCCGAGCCACTTAGTTATCACTTTTGCCTTATGGCACGGTGCTCCATCGTGCTGGAAAATGCATTGTTCTTCACCAAACTGTTGTTGGATTGTTGGAAGAAGATGCTGTTGGAGGGTGTTTTGGTACCATTCTTTATTCATGGCTGTGTTTTTGGGCAGAATTGAGCCCACTCCCTTGGATGAGAAGCAACCCCACACATGAATGGTGTCAGGATGCTTTACTGTTGGCATGACACAGGACTGATGGTAGCGCTCACCTTTTCTTCTCCGGACAAGCCTTTTTCCAGATGCCCCAAACAATCGGAAAGGGGCTTCATCGGAGAATATGACTTTGCCCCAGTCCTCAGCAGTCCATTCACTATACTTTCTGCAGAAGATCAATCTGTCCATGATGTTTTTTTTGGAGAGAAGTGGTTTCTTTGCTGCCCTTCTTGACACCAGGCCATCTTCCAAAAGTCTTCGCCTCACTGTGCGTGCAGATGCGCTCACACCTGCCTGCTGCCATTCCTGAGCAAGCTCTGCACTGGTGGCACTCCGATCCCGCAGCTGAATCCTCTTTCCTTGAAGTGAAGTGAAGTGACATTCAGCCAAGTATGGTGACCCATACTCAGAATTTGTGCTCTGCATTTAACCCATCCGAAGTGCACACACACAGAGCAGTGAACACACACACACACACACACTGTGAGCACACACCCGGATCAGTGGGCAGCCATTTATGGTGCGGCGCCTGGGGAGCAGTTGGGGGTTCGATGCCTTGCTCAAGGGCACCTAAGTCGTGGTATTGAAGGTGGAGAGAGAACTGTACATGCACTCCCCCCACATACAATTCCTGCCAGCCCGAGACTCGAACTCACAGCCTTTCGATTGGGAGTCCGACTCTCTAACCATTAGGCCACGACTTCCCGAAGTTCTTGATGATCCTATAAATTGTTGATTTAGGTGCAATCTTAGTAGCCACAATATCCTTGCCTGTGAAGCCATTTTTATGCAACTCAATGATGGCTGCACGCGTTTCTTTGCAGGTCACCATGGTTAACAATGGAAGAACAATGATTTCAAGCATCACCCTCCTTTTAACATGTCAAGTCTGCCATTCTAACCCAATCAGCCTGACATATGGATCTCCAGCCTTGTGCTCGTCAACATTCTCACCTGAGTTAACAAGACGATTACTGAAATGATCTCAGCAGGTCCTTTAATGACAGCAATGAAATGCAGTGGAAAGGTTTTTTTTGGGATTAAGTTAATTTTCATGGCAAAGAAGGACTATGCAATTCATCTGATCACGCTTCATAACATTCTGGAGTATATGCAAATTGCTATTATAAAAACTTAAGCAGCAACTTTTCCAATTTCCAATATTTATGTAATTCTCAAAACTTTTGGCCACCACTGTATATATATATTTATTTATTTATTTATTTGGGGTTGCATGACTACTGATTTCTACTAGTCAAATTTTTATTTAAAAAAATACTTGAGTTACTTGACTACTTGTGGTTCATGCTACTGTAAATGAAAAGACGTTAAATATTTTTTTTTATCAATAAACGCTTATTAATGCATTGCGTAATGCAAGAATTACATATATAAATTGTCAAAACTTTATAATTATGACATTACATATTTAAAATTTTCATGTAACAGCCAGTATTTGTATCTGTATTTGTGTCTGTTACAATCAGAACATTTTTATCTGCATTCGGATACAACGTTGATAAGACCGTTATGGCTATCTTTTTTTTATATATAGTTATCACTGAACAAGGAAGTCGTATTAAACTAAAATAATTATTAATTTCTAAAATACCATTTATCATGCAAGCAGAGAGATGTCATGACAAACGTTTATTGATCATTTGAACACGACTGAATCAATTCAATGAGCACATTTTCATTACGCAAAACTCTTTAAGCGAGTCTTAATGTTTAGTAAACTTCATTAAACAAATGTGTGTGTGCCGCGCAAACCAGCAAAAGGTAAAGTTGCAAATATGTAGGACAAGTAGAAAATGTATCCATATCTAAGCTGATTATTAGCCTGCTAGAACTGGTTTGGTTTTTGAGAGACTGAGAAGTGCAAAGTGGCTGTTTGGTGAGCGTGCTGTACTTAATCCATTCACCCGATCATATCGTAGCCTAAGGTTTAAATCATTGCCTTTTAAATATTTACAAATAAGGCCATCCTTAAAAATATTTTGGTTTGCAGTAACAGTAATTTTTTTTAAAAAAAGAGTCGGTAGGTCGGTCTATATATATTTTTTTTTTTCAAGTTTCAATGTAAAAAAAAAAAGTAAATTTTTGTGATGGTGACGACGTCGGTATGAATTTAAACAAATTAGCATATCGTGACGTCACTGACTGGGTCTTCAACCCGTGCCTTCGGTCGCATCATTGCAAACCTCATTTTGATGCAGGCTATATAGACCACAAAAAATTTAAATCTGTCAAAAACATGTTTATTGCATGAATTTCAGGTGAGAAAAAAAATGAGGTACTGTTTTACTTGCTTCCACCGCTACGTATCAATGCAACCTACAAATGAGAGAACGTTTACTTTGCTTTCTTGGGTTGTCACTTTTGTGGAAAAAATCCTGTTTGATTTGAGTGACGAGTGTTCATTGAATCGATTGTAAAATCGATTTTGCATGTCTAAAGTTTTATACGGCAAATAACACCAAATATAGGTAAATCCACGGACAACCGGCAGGAGGAATGTAAAGATTCAATATATTGGTAAATACCAATATTTCTGATGATTAATTGGCGTGAAGTTACGTGCAAAATGACAAACAGGAGTGCAACATTTTCGAAAAACAATAAGCAGAGTGGACTGCCATAATGCAAAACATTTACTGCAGGCTTCAACATGGCTGTGTTTACGATTAAATAAATATTTTTTCGAATACTCGTCGAATTTAAAATAAAAATCCACATTCAAATGCGCATATGAATTTTAGGTGTGCATTTAGGAAGCTGCCTTATGAGCCCCGGTACGTGTTCCATTCCATCTGGCCGCGCGCACAGCTGTGTCTACACAACTTTCAAAGGCGGATGAGCTCGACACGCAGTATCTGCTTTCTCATCTATCACCTCGTGTACGCGCACGAGATGCGATGACAATATATGTGTCATTGCATTATAAGGTTAATGTTAGCCTATCCAGTTGAAGCCACTTAAAAAAAAAAAAAATCAATGTGGAGAAGATCTTGTTTAGGCTACATCAAAACTGAAACCAAGCCGTTCACACAGAACGCATATTTCGCACATCTCATGTTTTTAAATGAAAAAAATGTATCCTGTGTGACTGGTTTTCCGCCCTTTTTATTTATTTAACAATGCATGCATACATGATGCTGTTTTGTTTATAGTTCTTTAAGCAACTTAATAATAATTGGTTCATAAACATTATTTTAAATATTATGTTTTTTTCACAGTCATGTATTCTAATGCTTTGAATAAACATGCAGTAATATTTTGCTCGAGAGACAACAGCAATGCTGTGTTTTATTTGCGCTCTTTTCATTCAATAAAGTTTACATTCATTCACATCACACTCGTGACTTTAAAGGTCTGTGTAAAATATTGCGCTGATCCCCTGACTCAATTGTTATCTAGCAAACTCCGGCCTGTGCTAGCTTTAGCCGAGTATTCAGGCAGAATTATTCTGAATTTATTTGTCAATTTTTAAGATAAATTCTGTGCCATTCCGAATAAGGAATTAGGCTTCAGGCACACCCCTAATTATTACATTACATATTTTAATTTTACATGCAACATAGATAAGGTCATAGAAAGTTAGCATAGAATAGCATAGAAAACAGCTACACACAATTCTGTAATCCTAAAATTCATGTCGTACTTGCAAACTCTTGTAAGCATTATGGTTAATGCATGCTCGACTAGTCAATTGTTTCCGACAGTGCCGACTAGTGGTTGAAGTAGTCAATCACTCGACTAGTCTATGCAAGCCCTAATATATATACACACACAAGTGATGATAGGATTCCTAAAGAAAACAAAACAATTGTAAAATAATAAGATAAATACACTTAGTGACCTTTCCACTTGGATTTCACAGGTTTTTAATTTTGTATTATGTTCTGCGTGAAATCACAGAAACCGCGACGCAAGCACCGCCCCAACTGCACAAAATGCCCCCAAAATGAGAGAAAGCTGCAGCCGGGACAGAGTATGTTCTTGTATGTATTTTTTTTTCTCTCTATATTTTTGATATTCCATGTTTGAGAATCAATACAGTATCATCTCACCTGTATCTTTATTTTCTTACACACCTAATCCCTATTCTACATTTATTATTTTAAATTATTTTCACTCGTTCTTTTGGCATCTTGGTGATGACTTATTCAGTCAACCAATAATTTCAATAATCTCAATTGGTTTACAAAAAGTCATTCATAATACCACAGCTCTTATGGCTTGTTATCTTAAACAAACAGCAAAGAGCTCCACTTAACACACTGAAGAACATGCATTATTCACTCTTGCAGACTCAGCCCATGCACAGGATGAACCGGTTTCACTGGCAGACATGAAACTGCTCGTTCTGAGGAGTGGCAATTATGGAAAACAGTACCTGAATGCTGTGACAGGGTGGGAACCAGTGATGCGCGGGTTGATCCAAAATGAGCGGGTGCCTGCGGTCACCCGCGGTTACGAGTCATCCAAAAATATTTTTTATGATATTCGGGTCACGGTCGGTCGGGTCGTTTGAAATAAAGATGCCAATTAAACCTTTGTAATTGATATAGTACTAGACAGAATTTTGAAATACATAGGCCTACACTTTATTGGCTGAATAACTGGCGCGAAGATGACGCACGAACTCAGTCTGCACTTAGAGATGAAGGCGGCACGAGAAAAGATGAAGACTCTGTTTTTGGTAAAACATGATTTTGACGACTTCATTAAGTATTGTTTTATAGAAAACTCTTTTTAACCCTCTGGAGTCGATTAACGCGTACACGCGTTATGAGTCATTTTCTCCTGATAACCCCGAAAAGAACTTAAATTACACTTTCAGTTTTGATCGTACAGATAAGAGCAATACATCAATCGAATCTGTAAAGGGTCTACTTTTTTTCTGCTGTCTGCTTTTAAACGAAACAAGTGCTGCCAAAAACAGATATTCTGTGATAAAGTAATCCATATGAAAACAACACGATGTCCGTTTTTCACGTCTCCCTTCATTATATCTAATGTGACCACACCCCCGCGCTGAATGCGCTATTCAGATTTGAACTGAAGTGCGCGGCTTGAATACGCCCACACAGAAGAAAAAGCAGCCAGACTGTTCTTCAAGTTCTTTTATTTTACTGTTTGCTTCGCGATGAGAGGAATAAGACATAATTCACCCCGAAAACATGTGATGTGGTTGAGGATTTCAGATTTGGATTTCCTAAGAAAAAAAGGATGAAGTGCTTTATTCAGCAGAGATCATAAACATGAGTAAGTCTCTTTTTATTTATGTATTAGGGATGTGCAACAGTGATCGAGTACTCGAGTACTCGACCGCGACAGCGATGATCGATCACGTAAACGATGATCGAAATTATTATTATTTTTTTTTTGATTGGTTATGGCAGCACGTTGGGCGGCGCCCTGATCTCTGATTGGTTAGCTTCCCACTTGATGCCTCAAAAGACGTAAGAAGACAGATAATCATGGCCTCAAAGTCACGTAGTGATGGCTGTCACACAAATCTACAACAAATACAATGCGCTATCATCTAAAATGTGTACATAAAATATCTGGCGATAACAGAGAGGCAACTCAGACGAGCATTGAATCACTTGCCGTAAGACCTAAATGCAACGCAGGCAGAACCGAGAAGCAACAAAGCTATTCTCCGAAATGGTGGTGAAAGATTTGCTGCCCATTAGTTTCAAGGACAGAGAATGTTTACTTGTCCAGTGGTACCTGGCTGTTCCTGCAACATCTGTTCCAGCGGAGCGAATTTATTCCACTAAATGTGAACAGGCTGCGCACTCGGCTCTCATCTGAGCACGTAGACCTCCTTATCTTTTTGAATAGACATTTGAATGTTTCACCGGTCGTAGTAAATATAATATCAATTTTTTAAAAATAACTATTATTTTTGTTTTGAGTTTTAGCCATAGTTAAAATATCGAGGCTATTTGGTCTCTGTTTATACCTTATAATAGTTGTTTGGTTAAACTTGGTGAACTTTTTTCTTTATCTTTTAAAAACTACATTTCACCACTGGATCAAAATATGCTGCTAAAGTTATACTGGAAGACAATGTTTTGTTAAAAAAGATTCAGTTGAATAAAGGCGCAAAAAAAGAAAATGAAATCGTCTTTATAAAATAAAAATGCACTGGATATATTTGTAGCCTAATTACATTAAACATATTCGTAGAGATGACGAAAATCAAAATTATTTGTTTGTCATAGTTTTTATCTTAAATATATTTTAAATCTTATTCAATTATTTAGCAATAATCAGTGATTTCCATGCTGTTAAATAATATTTTGGTCGATGAGAAAGTGCAAATTGAATACAAAATATTAATTAAATATTAGAATACATAAAAAATAACGATAGTGACACTAATGTGAATTTATTGTACTTTCGTGTTTGTAAAGCGCAATCCGAGTTACACTTTCGGTCAAGTTCACATCTGCGTCGGCGAATTCTTTTCAGATAAAAGTTGCAAGAGCTAGTCTACGTCTGATTAATTAACATGAACAATTATGCTGAAATCGCTGCATATCAGCGATTCGTTTCATGCTCATATAAGCAATGCCCGACAATGATATATTGCTCTTTTATTATTATTGTTATTATTTTATTATTGATGTTATAATAATGCAGCCAAGCTTTTTTTCCGTCATATTTGTGGGCATAAAATGCAATTCATATGGCTTCGAAAACGCGCAGCTGGTTTATGGAAAATAAAACTTAACTTAAAAATAAAACTTAATTACAACTATTACACTTATAACGTAGAAGAAAATATAGCACAAATCTGCCATACATTTATAATGAGAACTTTATAGGAATCTATAGTAAAATCTGTCCATGCCCATCTTTCAGCGCGCTGTCATGAAAACGCATCAGAGGGAGCTGGCGCGTGCTCTCTCTCTCTCTCTCTCTCTCTATCTATCTCTCTCTCTATCTATCTCTCTCTCTGTGGTTCCCACCGGACGCCGAAGTGACGCGGAAGCGGCGCGGAACGGATGCCGCTTCCTTTCGGCGCCCATGTTAACCTATGGTGTCGTTCACACGTCAATTTCGGCGTCTGGTCATTTTTTGCGCGAGCCGCGAGCAATCCGCGTCAATTCCGGCAGGAAGTCACACCAAGAAACACGAGACAATCCGGTCAATTGTCAAAATATAAGCAATTTTCAAATTAAAATACCGCGAGTGACAAATGCGATCATATTTGTGTATCTAAACAGACTACAAAGATAAAAAAAGAAGAAAACACAACACACACACGCACGCACATGGTTAACTTCAACTTCTTGGTTACAGAAACATGGTGTATTCATTTTATGAGGTTATTTACTTACCCATGATGTGCTCTGAATAAACAACAACTGAGCAGAAGCGCTTGTCGACCGCGGCGGAGAATACGCGTCTGGTGTGAACAGGCAGGCGCCGGACTGCGCGTGATTTTCCGTTCCGCGTTGCTTCGGCATCCGGTGTGAACCACGCATAACTTAGCATCCTATTGTGCTGATACAAGTTGTAATGTTACGTCTGATATGTATCTCAGTTATCTGATTTATCATAGGATGTGTCATAGAATTAGCTTCCGTTTATTGGTATAGTACTCTTCACCTCAGGCAGATATGTCTTGTTCCTTTATTAATAACATTGCTTCATCATAATCTAACCTGTCCTAATCATGTGTTCATGTTTTCATAGACAGATTTTCATGTCAGATTTTTATTTTTTTCATTTTCATAACAATCTTCAGATTTTTTTTCATTATATACATTATGGCCATGCCCCGCCTCCCCGCATAAGCCCCACCCCCAATTAATCGATTAATCGTTTTTGAAACCTATCGATGATCGAAATGAGAAATTTCCCAAAATGCCCATCCCTATTATGTATACTTGTACTAGTTTTCACATAACGTGTAAAGATTTTAGTAGTTAGACTTTTTCCAAAATATAATTCCTGACTAAATGTATAATCAAGTGAAATATTATGAAGTTTCAGTAACAATATACAATACTATACCATTCAAAAGCTTGATGTAAATAATATAAATGTAACAAATAAATGTAACTGTAACAAATGTAATAATGCTGTTCTTTCAATTTATCCCCCCTTATAAACTTGAAAAAAATATTCTCAGCTCTTTTCAACATTAATAATAATAATAATGATAATGATGATAATAATATAAAATAAATGTTTTTTTGTAGAAAATCAGATTGTTAAGATAAAGATTTTCGTTTTGTATAAATTGTATCTTAATTTTGATCAATGTTTTATCAATCAATTGCCCGTATTTTATAAATTAGAAGCAAATATATAGCAGACAATGTAATGAGGCGCCGGCACGATCACTTGCATGTGAACTGGAGGGCGCCGAAACTCAGCTTGTGCCTCACAGATTTGAGAAATATAGGCCACATATTACAGAAAGCTTGAAATGTCTACTTTTAAACCAGAATATTAAAACCAAAATAAATAGGCTACTCTCTGATTATGTAATCCATATGAAATGTACATTTCTCTCTGGCATTCATGGCGAGTCCGCATCGTCAACTTCATCTTTGCAGTGACACAGAAAAGACCATTTAATTACTAAACAATTATAAATGTCTCCTTGCATATTTTCGAACCAGCAGGCCATTCTGGCTTGAGCAAGACCCCAGGGAATGAGCGAGCAGAGCGTAATATGAAGAAATCGCTCTCCGCTCACGAGCTCTGATCGGAACAAACCCGAGCCTCACTGTCTGCTAAACAGAAACATCAAAATAGACATAGCCAGACTAGACTATTTTAGAACAAATTATGAGCTTATTGACTTTTTTTTTATAATTCTTGACAAAATTAGAATATATTAAGGATTTTTTTTGTTTTCTTTTTTTTTGCCTAGTTCCTACGTCCATGGCCCAATGACGTTATGATGCGCATTTACTACATTTAAAAAATGCGGGTCAGGAAGCGGGTCGGGTACAAATTTTTCTTTTCCTTTTTTTGCGGTCCGAGTTGTGGTCGGGTTAGTTGAAAATGTCGGTCGGGTGCGGGTTATTAATACATTGACCCGCGCATCACTGGTGGGAACGGATTTCTTTTTGCATCAAAACCCTTCAGTAGGTTTTGTAAGTATATGACAATATATCAAAGCTCTGGGGTCTTCCATAACTTGAAAAAGACACTATGCATTGACACCTCTGAGATATGAATGTCTCTCATCAGAGAACTGGAAAATACACACAAAAAAAGAAATATCAGGAAAGACATCACACAGGATAGAGGGAAGCTGGACAGGCCGACACTTCCATGACTGTCACTGTAGAGGAGAAACAGACCTGGATCATTATCTTCCCCAAAGCGCCAGCTCAACATTCCAACACCCAGTGTTTGCGTACCAAGAAAATTCAAGATTCCAGGCTCCTAAGAATCGGACACGTACCACTTAGTACCAGGAGGGAGAGCAATGCAGAAGAGAGTTGGAAAAGAAAGGGAAAGGTACAAACAGAACCAAAAAATGTGGAAAGAGCATGGTATGTTATAGTAAGAGTATGGTAAGGACAACACCAGGATGCAGAAATGAATCATTTTTGGCCTTTGCAGTGCAGAACAGAAAATAAAACCAACCCATGACCTTCAAAGCTATAAGTAAACCATTTGCTTGGTTTCACTTCACTTACAAAGTCCATAGAAGACATTCAGAAAGTCATGTGCATGCAAATGTTTGGAAAATAAATTACCCAAGAGACCGGCAGGTGAAAAAACAACACTGCATGGCTCCACTTATTAAGCCTAAAGAGTGTACACCAGGTCAACTATACACATTCACAGAATATTTGTTTGTACAGATAACTTTGTCAAAAACAACAAAATGGAATCCAGTTCTGAAATAGTTTTTTTTTTCTGATATTCACTGATGTTTAGCAAAATACTTACAAAATGTCTGTAATGTTTGTAAGAGCTATAGTTTGGTAGCACTTTATTTTACAGTCCTGTTCCCCATGTACATACTATGTACTTATTATAGTAATTACAATAACTATGTAATAACTAGCCTAGGTACTTACCCTGAACCTACCCCTAAACCTAACCCTACCCCATGTAGTAACCTTGTATTACCAGAAAAAAATATTTTTATTTTTTTTGCAGAAGAAAGTCATACAGGTTTGGAATGACATGAGGGTGTTTGGTTTATTTTTGGATGGACTATTCCTTTAAGGCTAGATTTATGAATTTTTTTCTCTTTCTTTAACCAGGTTGTCAAAATGATAAAGTGAGCACTTGGGCTGGTTAGGGATGTCTTTTTGAGTTGCAATGACCCAAAATAAACGATAAATAAAAAAATTTAGTTTTTTTTTTGCACATTTTACAGTGGCCTTTTATTGTGGCCAGCCTAAGGCACACCTGTGCAATAATCATGCTGTCTAATCAGCATCTTGATATGCCACACCTGTGAGGTGGATGGATTATCTCAGCAAAGAAGTGCTCACTAACACTGATTTATACAGGTTTGTTAACAATATTTGAGAGAAATAGGCCTTTTTTGTACATAGAAAAAGTCTTCGCTATCTGAGTTCAGCTCATGAAAAATGTGGCCAAAAACAAGTGACCAGAAAAAAAAAACTTTATTTGAGGGCAGCCCTAAGGCCATCCTTAAAAATATTCTTGTTTGCCGTAACCCGACCGACCCTGTCAATTTAGCACCGACTCAATTTTTTTTTTTTTGCTTTTAGTCCGACCGACTTGCCGATTGTAAATTTGCGTTAAGACCGACCAATTATTTTTTTACTCTTCAAACAACTAATACAAACGCAATAAAATACTATTAATTATATTTAAGTAAGTATTGTACATATATAAATTGCCTTGGCCTACATACAAATGAAGGCTATCTTCTTTAATTAAAAAAAAACCCTTGACGTCATCTGTGTTTACACGGATGTCACACTGTGGCCTGTGCGTTCGCTTCGTCTCAGACTCTCACTCACTGTCAGAGTCAACGGTTCGCGCTTGGTAATGATGCCTGCGGCTGCAGTAAACTAAATGTTCGCGGTCACTGTTCAAAGTCATACGGGTTCGGGCACCAAAATACATCTAAAAAAAATTCATTAAAACAGCTCGACACCGCTTAAACTTGGCACAAAGTTCTGGAAAAACTGTGCCCAGATCTTTTCCCATCCCTTCTCCTCTCTAGTCTAAAACCGTGACCGTGTCGACTGTCACTTTATGTTCGAAAATCTATTGCACGAATCAAGCACGAATCAACCAACACAAGTTTCGAAAACGAAAATAAGAAAATGATTTTAACGACCTTCTCTCTGAGCGCGTCCATGTTTTTTTTTTTTTTTTTTTTTTGAACAGGCGTCACACAGCAACTGCAGCTTCGGACAAACACGCATAACAGCAAATAATACTTCTGCACAATGTTTCTCTTTTTACAACAGAAATGTGAATTCAGCCGGTATTCAGTCTCATACAGTTTCGGGCTTGGTATATCAATATTACTGCACGTTTATTCAAAGCATTAGAATACATGACTGTGAAAAAAACATAATATTTAAAATAATGTTTATGAACCAATTATTATTAATTAAGTTGCTTAAAGAACTATAAACAAAACAGCATCATGTATGCATGCATTGTTAAATAAATAAAAAGGGCGGAAAAACCAGTCACACAGGATACATTTTTTCATTTAAAAACATGAGATGCAGTGGGATGAGGAACAAAAACCCAACATAAAGTCTAGAGATATTTTTAGAAAATTAAATTAATACATTAATTTTACATGTCTTTCTAAACATGCGGCTCTCTTGTGCGAGACGCGAGTACCAACGGTGTCCCTCTAGAAAATGCGTAAAATATGCGTTGTGTGTGAACGGCTTGGTTTCAGTTTTGATGTAAACAAGATGTTCTCCACATTGATTTTTTTTTTTTTTTTTTTAAGTGGCTTCAACTGGATAGGCTAACATAACCTTATAATGCAATGGCACATATATTGTCATTGCATCTCGTGCGCGTACACGAGGTGATAGATGAGAAAGCAGATCCTGCGTGTCGAGCTCGTCCGCCTTTGAAAGTTGTGTAGACACAGCTGTGCGCGCGGCGAGATGGAATGGAACACGTACCGGGGCTAATAAGGCAGCTTCCTTAATGCACACCTAAAATTCGAATGCGCATTCGAATGTGGATTTTTATTTTAAATTCGACGAATATTCGAAAAAATATTTTTTTTGATAGCCTAAGAAAATCGCCTATGCGATTTTTTGTTGTTGTTGATGTTGAAATTTGATCGTAAACACAGCCATGTTGACGCCTGCAGTAAATGTTTTGCATTATGGCAGTCCACTTGGCTTATTGTTTTTCGAAAATGTTGCACTCCTGTTTGTCATTTTGCATGTAACTTCACGCCAATAAATCATCAGAAATATTGGTATTTACCAATATATTGAATCTTTACATTCCTCCTGCCTGTTGTCCGTGGATTTACCTATATTTGGTGTTATTTGCCGTATAAAACTTTAGACATGCAAAATCGATTTTACAATCGATTCAATGAACACTCGTCACTCAAATCAAACAGGATTTTTTCCACAAAAGTGACAACCCAAGAAAGCAAAGTAAACGTTCTCTCATTTGTAGGTTGCATTGATACGTAGTGGTGGATGCAAGTAAAACAGTACCTCATTTTTTTCTCACCTGAAATTCATGCAATAAACATGTTTTTGACAGATTTAAATTTGTTTGTGGTGTATATAGCCTGCATCAAAATGAGGTTTGCAATGATGCGACCGAAGGCACGGGTTGAAGACCCAGTCAGTGACGTCACGATATGCTAATTTGTTTAAATTCATACTGACGTCATCACCATCACAAAAATTTACTTTTTTTTTTACATTGAAACTTGAAAAAAAAAATATAGACCGACCTACCGACCCTCTTTTTAAAAAAAATTACTGTTACTGCAAACCAAAATATTTTTAAGGATGGCCTAATGCATATTGACAAGAGGCTGACAATTAGCTGAATATACAGCCTTTTTAATTAGTGACACTTAGCCTGCATTTTAAAATCTTTACTTGAATGTGGCAATTAAAAGTTTTATTTAAAAACCTTTATTTGAATATGGCAACATAATACTGCACTCTACAATATTTCTATGAATTCAGCCAATCATTTTGTGGCTAGTTAGTAAGTATGCTGACATCATCCATAGCAATGAGGTCAACCCCACCTTTACTCTTAGCTTAAGACTTCTCTCTGTTCCTTAGTAAAAGTTTGTCTCAGCATCTTTGTGAAAAGGTTTTAAGAGAAAACTCTTAGCTAAAAACTTTTACTGCTATTTAGGAGAACTCTTAGTGGTAAGATAAAAATGTTTTGTGAATACCGCGCCAGACCTCTAAGATCTTCTGACATGGCTCTCTTAGTTGTTCCACGTTCATGCTTAAAAACTAAGGGTGATAGGGCATTTTCAATTACGACCCTCTTATTGGAACCAACTGCCACTGGCCTTGCACCTTCTATTAAAACTTTTAAAATGAAGTTGAAAACATCTTTATTCCCAGCCATTTTAATTGGATTGTATCTATGTTCCATTGTTTTACTGTATAATATGTTTGGTTTATGTGTATCTTTGACTTTGTTCAGCTTGCTGTGATAAATGTGCTATATAAATAAACTTTACTTACATCATTAAAACTTACAGTTAGGATATTATTACACAATAAATATTGCACACTGCTCAATCATTTTCTTTCTCCTTGCGGTCATCACAGTGTTGTTAATTATTGCACACATTCACCACAGCCACGAGTTGTGATTGAACGTACCTGTCAGCGTTGAGATTACAAAACCTTTCTTTCCCTTTCAATAGCCTATCTGCCCTTTCAGGTTACATTTCTTCTTTTGGACATGTTTAAAATTGCCAGTAAATTGCAACACAAGCATCAGTTACGATGCAGCTATCACCATATTATCCTTATCCTAGAGCTGAAACAACGAATCGATTTAATCGATTAAAATCGATTATTAAAATAGTTGTCAACTAATTTAGTCATCGATTCGTTGCTAAATAATTTATTTGCCGTAAGCGGCTTATTTCGTGCATATTTCAGATCTGCGGTGACCAAAGTGTGGCAGTAATGAGCCACCGGAGGATTTACTCAGCCAGTACAACAGGAGAAGTAGCGAATAGCCAATAGCTGGCCTCGTTTTATGTCACGTGCTTCCCGAACGGCGTCTCTGCAGCATTCAGCAGGATGTGGGAGTACTTTATTTTGAGCCTTCAAAAAAGAAGATTAACCTGTAAACTCTGCACTACTGAACTGTTTAAGGGACCGTTCACATATCGCGTCTTTTGCGCGCTCATGTTCGTTATTTCCAATGTAGGCGCGCAGTATGCGCGCTCATAATGGAAGCGACGCGGTCGCGACGCACCCGTTTTTCCAGGCGCGTGCACACCGCATCGAGTTAAAAACATTTCAACTTTTCAGAATGCAGCAAGCGCACCGCGGGTCATGTGACAAGAACTAACCAATCAGCTTCATCCTTTCCCGTAACAACGTTAAAAGCTCAGCCAAGATGAAGGAACAGCTGATCATAGCTGTATATGGATTCCCATTTTGAAATAAATTTAGTAGCAGAGCTACTGCAAGCGATTTTTAGAGCTGCAAATCCATTTATCCTTTGCTGAAATTTCCGCGTCTTCAAGGAGAGAGCACGTCATGGTTGCTTAGCAAAGGCAGACGCCTCAGGGGCGCTTCTGCACGAGCGCTTTGGAAAGGAGGAGAAAGCGGTGCGCACAGTCTATGGGTGCGCCTAGCGTTTTAGGCGCGATATGTGAACCTAAGCCTTTTATTTGTGCAGATTCTCCAGTACAATGTTGTTTGCAAATGTTTAGTTGTAAAAGCTGATAACATTGCTTTTTAACAGTTAACATTTAAAGCTTTACAAACATGTTCTGTGATCAGTTTGTCATTTACCAGTTCATAATTCAGTCGTGCAGCCTAATTATGACTGAAAGAGAGAGGTAAATGTTTAAAGATATTTGAAATGCACTTTTTTTTCTAAGTATTCACTGCTCTTTTTCACACAGCAGGTTTTTTGTGTGTCCGTTTTTTTCTGGACAACCTTCTGATGGATTTTACTTTAAATATTGAGTTCCATTCAGGTTTCATGCCATTGGCACTTTATTCGAAGGATTGTTTACAATTTCAAAGCATAAGCTATAAAGCTGTTTCCCTGTAAATAATAAAATACAACGCACTGCAATCTTATTCTGTTTTATCCTTATTCTTCGTGAAAATATGTTCTGAAAGATTCCTTAATAAGCTTTGTTCGGGATGTTAAACTACTTTAGGAGCTCTAAGGACTGCCATGGTGAAAACATTATTTGAAATCTCCTTGTGAAATTTGATAGAGTATGGGTCAGTGTTTTGATTGCAGAAGAGTTTGACAAGGGATCACTAAAACATAATAAAACTCCAGGTATATTTGTGATGAGGATATGACAATGCAAAATTATAAAAATCTCTTAAAAATCTATGCTGAATGATAAAGACCCTTTATTAATACTTTACTTTGGGGGGAAAATGGAAAAAACTAAAATATAAGTACATAAACCGATTAATCGATTAATCATAAAAATAATCGACAGATTAATCGATTATCAAAATAATCGTTAGTTGCAGCCCTACTTATCCTATCATCATATAATTCTAGAGCAGCTTTAAAACATACTTGTTTTACTCCCGAGCCATAACATCAATGTAAATACATGAGCAATTTGTTCCACTTCAAAAAAAAAAACTGTAGCGAATACACTTTATTTGATTTTGAAAATGAGGTTTTATTTATTATTTTATATTATTGTTCAACTCATCCTGTGTGCCGGATTGGACATCTCTGTGGGCCATGTTTGACAACCCTGGTCTATGACAAGTACAGAGATATTTGCATCCCAAATCGCATACTATCCATCCTAAATAGTATTCGAAATTAGAATTAGTGTGTCCCAAATAATAGTATGTTTAAATGAGTATTCCAAAGGGTACCCAAATGGTTTACTGCTTCTGTTAAGAAATTCGAAGTGCAGATCCATGTATACTCTAATCAATGGCTAATATTGCCCACAACAAAATCCAGGTCTAGACAGAACAGTAGCCCCCAGGCATTTTGGATGGGCTCTGTAGGAGAATTTGGGGCTTGTTCATTCCTAACCATGGTGGCCCATCAGGACAGAAGAGCCGGCGCACATTGAGAATTCCTCAGTGGATACAGATGGGTCACAGTGGTTCTGTGCATTGCTGACAGAGGTCCCAGTCCCTTCCTGTACCACCGTCCATGTGATGAAAATCTCCTGTCTACACCTTCATACCTCTCTTCCCACAATGCATCACACACATCCGAGAATGAAGCTCAAGCACTTGAGACTATCAGCCTACTTGCTAGTGCCACACATAACTATACAATACTTGCCGATAACATTTAATGTGTTTGTCACTAGTGTGGAAATGAACTAGTGTTTGACATATTTCTGTCATAATTAATGAAGACATTTCAATAATTAATGCAAAGCAACAAAACAATATCTAAAGTAGAGGTGACTAAATATATACACTACCACTCAAGTTTTTTTTTTTTTAATACTTGTATTTAGCATTAAATTTATCAACTGACAGTAAAATTAAGTATGATGTTAAAAAATATGATTTCAAATAAATTATGTATTTTTTTACTTTCTATTAATAAGAAAGCATATAATGGTTTTCACAAAAATATTAAGCAGAACAGCTATTTTCAACATGTATAATTATAATGTTTTAATATGCACAAAAACAGCATATTAGAATATTTTAATAATCTAGAAGGATCACGTGACACTGAAGACTGGAGTAAAAGCAGGGTGTGATAAATCAGATTTTTTTTTTTTTTTTTTATCTATTGAAAGCCTTAATATACATTAAATAATTTAATTATTTAGATTTAAATTATTATTATTTATATTTAAACCCAATGATGATGAACAGAGTCCCACTGTATGCTATATCCTGCAATATATCCATCAGGCCATAAGATTTCTTCAGTCTGACAGGCCAGACTCACTGAAGGAACGTGGTGGTGAGGTAATATGATTCGAGAGCATGCTGGCATTAACACCTCTCGCTCTACTCTGAAAACAGATACGGCCTCCTTGAAAAAAGCCTATCTGATTCAGAGCCAAAAACCTCTATCATCTGTTATAGCCTAATTTATTTGTGCGGTAACTCTACACCTGCAGCCAACAAACAAAACTGCCATAACCAAAAAACCACAGTCCTGATTTATTTTCTGGAACAAATGATCTTTGACTTCAATGTACGCATAAAGAGCAGTGAAGGTTATCTCTGTGACGGTGCTGATACTGGATACCTTTGGCCACATCTGAAGCTGAATTATATCACAGCATGCAGTGAAGACTTATCTTTAAACAACACGGAGCAGCCAGCTGACTCGCAGCTTGTGATCTGAGAAAATGATTAGATTGGTAGTTGTTTTCCTAATAATGGAACGAAGACATGGATCACAGCCAGGCCCAGCTGGAAGTAGAATTTTTGGTGACTAAGTGACATATAAAAAGGAACATCTACATGACAAAGAAAAACAAGCCAAAGTGTTGCGATTAAAACATTTACAGTTGAAGTGTATGGGTCAACTGTCACACTCTCACAGACGTTCACATTATGTATGTATGCCAACATTTTATTTGTTTGCTTTTTTAATAATACTGTATGGTTCCCACGTTCTGACCAAAGATTTTCTATGACTATTCCAAGCATTATCATTGAAGGCATTATATGACTATTTCCTATATGATTATTTCCGTTGTCAAAATTATTTATTGTGGCAATTCACTGCATAAGACTGTCAATATATTAGCTAGCATTTAATTCAGATTGAAATAAAATTACTCCATAATTAATTAGTCAATTAACAATTTTGGAGATTATGAAATATCTAAAATTATTAAGTTGATATGAATAAGTCAATGTGTTTGAACCTTTGCATTTAGCAACATAAGAATAGATCAACATTGAAAAACTCGAGCTTGCTTTCTTCTCTTTTACTAGCACATCAAACTGTCAGAGTCCTTTGAAAATGCAAAAAAAAAGAGGTTGATAAAATAAACCAGAACACTTAACAGTCAATTTTATAAGCACATAAACACTTTAAGCATGCCTAGTAAACACAGGCCAGAGTGTCTAGAATCCGAGCCATTTTCATGAACGACACACACTCCTCAATTCATTAATAATGCAAAAATGATCAACTTTTAAACGGTAGATATCTGACTGACTGGTGAAATACATTCCCCTCTACTTCCCCAAGGCAAATCAGCCATAAAATAAAACGATACCGCCCTTTCCATGTCAGCTTTGATCCATAGTATCCCAGTAATCACTCCGGAGAGAATATGAAGAGTCAGTGATATCAGATTTCTGAACGTCCCTGAAGGGAACAATGCAACATGTGTGTTCTTCTAATGGCTGTAATAAAGGAGGATGAACAATGGCAGTCCATGTATCGATCAAATAAACTTCCACGCAGCTTCAACAGGCTGTTTGAGGAGATGGATGAATCCTTAGTTTTGCCATTTTCATACCTGTATCCTCCCATTCACAGTAACTTAATACAAAGCAGCAGGGTAACTGATTCAAGACCTAGTGAGCTGCCACTTTTTGGCCAATAAACGCTCCTATGGCGCCTAAAAATGCTGCTTATGTAGGCAGCTCATTAGGTTTTGAGCGACAGCCGTGGTATGAGCTTGGTATGCCCTTAAAACTCCAAAAATAGGGAAACACATAACTTACAAATCTTACAAACAGTCTCTTTGATGTTTATAGAACTTTTTTTTTCAAAGAAATGAGTTTGTTTTAATGTTTTGTTAAATATATTCCCATAGCTAACACAGCTAACATTAGCTGGACACTTTCTTTCCCGGGCAACCTGTTGCAAACAACACTTACACCGTGTTTTAACGGCCAAAGAACTTTAAAGATTCGCTTAACTTACCTTTTCAGTTAGATATGCCGTCCCTTTAGAATAATCAGTGAATGAATACTCCCAAACAAGCGGTTTTTCACAGAATAGCACATTAGACTGTTGTCATGTAGTATGACGAGTCGCTGCGGCTCCAGAGTCTCGGGACTGTGTGCGTGTCAGAGACGACTGGCTGACCGAGAGCGGCTCAAGAGCGCCTCCGGCAACCGCATGAGACGACGCATCAGATTGGACAGATCTACCACGCTTGGACTCTATCGTCCAATCAGATGTGATTTTCCTTGAGAATGTCGAGCGGCGACAAATCGGTCTGTTTCGGCTTGAGATTTTTGAGGCTTCTTTTTAGACGTTAGACTCTTTCAATATCGTGGAACTAAAAAATAAATAAGAAAAATCAACCAGTCCTTTCAGCAAACTATATAGTAGGGAATAATGCAGATTATATATATATATATATATATATATATATATATATATATATATATATATATATATATATATATATATATATATATATATATATATATATATATATATATATATATATATATATATATATATATATATATATATATATATATATATATATATATAAGGGTGTCAGCTTAAAGAGAGTGGTATCTCTTATCAATAATGAAAAACGTATTAATAAATATAAATTCAGTAGCAGGACAAAAAAAAACAAAAGAAAAAAAAAAAAATGTCTGCACTATAAAATTACAGCTCAAAATAAAGAAACCATTTGTAAAAGAAAGAAACCATTTGTAAAAGAATTTCAAATATCTTCAAGCATTGTGCCTGTAGAAGACCTAAGAGGCTGATTGCTGTTTGGAATTTTTTTTTTTTTTTTTTTTGGAGCTGTAAATTCAGTGTGCAGACTTCTTTTCTTCTTTTTTTTGATAATTACTTAATATTCATAAAGTATTTTTAAATGATTTAATAAAAATGTGAATACTGTATATTATTAAATAATAAATATTGACCACATATGCATTAAAATAAACAGAAATTATGAACTCGAGTCAATCATCTTTCAGTGTTTATTTAAAAAATGAAACTGAACCACATCTTTACATAATGATCAAGAATTTTAATCCTCGCATTAGATCAATATTACAGAAAATGATATTATAGTACATAGTTATTCAATATCTTTTCAATTCCATAGTATGTTCCTCAGGAGTGCTGGTCACTTGTCTGTACAATATCACTCTTGCATTTTTTTGACTGTACATTTTATGTAATTCGTTTAAAAAGGCTGTCAGCACTTAAATAAGCTGTGTCTCATCATTGAAGTTAAACAAATAGAAGTTTCCAGGGAGCTCAGCCTCTAGGAATGGGCCGGGCGAGTTTAAATGTAAGAGTGGTGGGTAAAATAGAGAGTAATAAGGGCAGAGCTATGAGGGCCAGTTTACTACGAAGCATGTTCCAGACTGAAATAGCCTGTAGCACAGGACATGCCTCTGGGTGTGCTGAAATAGCACAGATTTTACACAGACCACCACCGGTCATTGTTTCCACACAAAGTCTGTGCTACCCGGCGGCACATGCTGCTTTTCGGCCGTCATGACCACGAGAACTTCCCCCACAGCCCTGGCTTTTGGCACTGCGCACATAAACACGACTCACAAGATAAACGACAAGCAAAGCGGTTTTGTAAACCCTTTATGAAGCATAATGAAGTCTTTATGGAGCATATAATACTAAAGGGAAAGATCGCTGGGTCACCTTGGTGCACTTTGAGGAGAGATGAAAAGATCCAGCTCCTGCTGTCATCTTGAAGAACTTTTCATTCCTCAGCGACACATTTTCTACCGATGAGAAAATAAGCTTTCTGATGTATGAGTGACAGGCGCCAACAGCTGTCTATTAAAATGCTACGTCTATCTATAAGTTCTAGCATTGAACACACAAAGCAATTGCAACGAAAGAGAACAGAGTTGCTTAATATGATAATATTCATCATTATATTAATAATCATAATAATTATAACAATATATTACAGAATAAATCTCTTATATTTCATATATATATATATATTCTCACTTTAAAAGGTATAATATTTTCTGTCTTTGAAAGTCGTATTTTCATAAATTTCACATTTTCGTCTTTGTTCAAAATGTTGATTATACTGGATCAACTTCTCCCAAATCAATAAAAACTAGCTGTGCCGTTGCATATTACAGAATAGTAATGATATGTGGACATGCACCACTTTCTTGCTCTGTACTTGGTCTGTCCCCATAAGATGACATCATAGCCGTCCTATGACCATGACGTCCACGACTTCACCCTTGTGCAACTCCACGTATTGCTCTGTTTTCGGAGGCAACATCAGAAGGCCGTTGGCACTGCGCATGCTCATTAGCCGACTACTCATTTGGTTTCCTGTGAAGCGGAGAAGGAAAAAGGGTGTTAATTTCTTTTTGCATTCAAATAAATTATTGTTAACCTATATCTATCTATCTATCTATCTATCTATCTATCTATCTATCTATCTATCTATCTATCTATCTATCTATCTATCTATCTATCTATCTATCTATCTATCTATCTATCTATCTATCTATCTATCCATCCATCTATCTATGTATGTATGTATATACATATATGTAACTAATTATGTATACCTGTGCTCTGTGCCCAGGGAAGTGGTTCCTGGTGGTGCCATGTCAGTATACAGCGATGATATTCTGGACGTGGATCCAACTTTACATCACAGGACAGCTGCCAAGAAAAGGACACATACTGATGTTATCACAGCAGCACAGAAACACCAGTGGACAAAGTACACTGTTCAAGTACTGGAATAAAAGTACAGATACATTAATAAAACATTCCTCCAGTAGAAATATACTCCTTTTTTTTTACTTGAGTACAAGTACAAAAGTATTTGTTTTTAAACGTACTTAAGTATTACAAGTAAAAAGTACTGATCGATAAATGTGTATTTTGCTATTTTATCCACTCCATCCTACATCCTTTATGCAGACACTTAATATGTACTGTTCTGTAAGTGAGAATAAGTTTTGGTAAGTTTCATTACCAAAACTTGTCATACAGCATCAAACATTAAATATGCCAATGAATCAATTAGCAATACTGAATTCAAATGTGCAAACAAGCAAAAATAAAATACACCCTATAGTATATTTAAAAATAGGAAAAAACTAAATGTGTCTAAATGACTACTGACAAATAGCGAAAAACGCTATTTTGAGAGAAAAATAACGCTATGTAAACATACTAGTTTAAAGGGTTAGTTTACCCAATAATCAAAATGATGTAATTAATAACTTACCCTCATGTCGTTCCAAACCCGTTAGACCTCCGTTTATGTTTGGAACACAGTTTAAGATATTTTAGATTTAGTCCGAGAGCTCTCTGTCCCTCCATTGAAACTGTGTGTACGGTCTACTGTCCATGTCCAGAAAGGTAAGAAAAACATCATCAAAGTAGTCCATGTGACATCAGAGGGTCAGTTAGAATTTTTTGAATCATCGAAAATACATTATGGTCCAAAAATAGCAAAAACTATGACTTTATTCAGCATTGTCTTCTTTTCCGGTCTGTCGTGAGATAGTTCAAAACAAAGCAGTTTGTGATATCCGGTTCGCAAATGAATCATTCGATGTAACCGGATCTTTTTGAACCAGTTCACCAAATCGAACTGAATCGTTTTAAATGGTCCACGTCTCCAATACGCATTAATCCACAAATTACTTAAGCTGTTAACTTTTTTAATGTGGCTGACACTCCCTCTGAGTTAAAACAAACCAATATCCCGGAGTAATGCATGCACTCAAACAGTACACTGACTGAACTGCTGTGAAGAGAGAATTGAAGATGAACACCGAGCTGAGCCAGATAACGAACAAAAGACTGACTCATTCTCGAGTCAAGAACCAGTTGCATCGGTTTTCAGATCACCAGTAGTTCTTTCGGACAGTTTGATTCAATAAACCGGTCGAAGAAAACGGTTCACTGGTTCTTTTGCGCTCGACGTAAAGGCATCATTGGCGATGATTGCCCTTGATTCAAGCCTTCGGTTTACCCGCGCTCATAACACTAGCACAGAATCAGTTCAGAATCAATCACCAAAAGAATCAGTTCGGTTTAGACGATCTGTGTGTCATTCTGCTTCACACTGAATCACACATGCGCAGTTATCATCCTCGGTTCTCGAATCGGACACTCTGACAGAAACGGTTGTTGACTCGAGAATGAGTCAGTCTTTTGTTCGTTATCTGGCTCGGCTCGGTGTTCATCTTCAATTCTCTCTTCACAGCAGTTCAGTCAGTGTACTGTTTGAGTGCATGCATTACTCCGGGATATTGGTTTGTTTTAACTCAGAGGGAGTGTCAGCCACATTAAAAAAGTTAAGTCATTTGTGGATTAATGCGTATTGGAGACGCGAACCGTTTAAAACGATTCAGTTTGATTTGGTGAACTGGTTCAAAAAGATCCGGTTACATCAAATGATTCGTTCGCGAACAGGATATCACAAACTGCTTTGTTTTGAACTCTCTCACAACAGACCCGGAAGAGAAGACAGTGCTGAATAAAGTCGTAGTTTATGCTATTTTTGGACCAATATGTATTTTTGATGCTTAAAAAAAATTCTAACTGACCCTCTGATGTCACATGGACTACTTTGATGATGTTTTTCTTACCTTTCTGGACATGGACAGTATACCGTACACACAGTTTTTAATGGAGGGACTGAGAGCTCTCGGACTAAATCTAAAATATCTTAAACTGTGTTCCGAAGATAAACGGAGGTCTTACAGGTTTGGAACGACATGAGGGTGAGTTATTAATGACATAATTTTGATTATTGGGTGAACTAACCCTTTAAATATCATTTGAAAATGCTATGGCAGCAGGGAAGATTTCACTGTTACTGCATTATGTTAAGTTGCATCTGTTTAGTTTTTACTTAAAACATACACTGTTCAGATGGCGATACATGACATACTGAATTCACATTTTATACAGCAGGTTTAAAAAGCTCACCTTTTTACAGCAGATGCAGTTCACAAACAACTGATGATAATTGTGGCAAAAACATGATTTAATCAAATATGATTTTATTTAACCATAATGAATCCTAAATTTGGCATTCGTATCTTAAATTCAAGCTATCAGTTGCGCACACACTGAAGCTCAAAGGATCTCCTGGTTTTTAGCTTATTTTAACCAAGAAGGTCCCATTGAGATCCGCTATCTCTTCTTCCAGAGAGTCCTGACTCACTCTGACTGGATCACTGAATCGAATTGACTCAAGAACAGCTGGGATCAGAATCGGATCAGTCCAATCCGCGAATGAATTGTCCAGTGCGATATGTGAACCAATTCAACAGGTTCACTGAAATTAATCAGCTCGTTCATTAATCTCAGAGCGTATGATGATTTCTACAGTTCATATTAACAAGGAACAATAGGTCTTTATAAAATGTGATTCTTTGGAAAGGTTTCCCAAAATAAAATATTAGATAAACTAAGGATACTTAAATTGACTTAAGTACAGTATTGAAGTATCCACCAATGCAAGAACATGAACTCACCCTGGCTTTGATGATGGTGGGCCGTGGGTCCAGGATCCCTTGCATCTTTCTTAATGCAGGGATGACAAAGAGGTTACAGGTTACAACAGCTGACACTGGGTTACCTGAGAGAGAAAGAAGAGATGACTGTTGAGCTGAAGATTTTGGCTTGTGATTTCAAGTCTGGGGTGGAGGTCTGGGGCAGAATCTCTCTGAACTGTGGATCCTCTGTAGTGGATGGGAATTAGGTTTGTTTCCGGATAAAGCACCACTGATGTCTTTAAAACAACAGTTCACCTCCAAAATGCAAATTCTGTCACCATTTATTCACTTGTGTTGTTGCAAACTTTTCTGAACTTGTATTTCAGAGAACACAAAAGGAGATATTTTGCAGAATGTTTCTGCATACAGTTCAAGTATACAGTGATCAGTGGCCATCAGGCTCCAAGAACAACTAAACACCATACAAGTTAAGCAAAAAGTCTTCAATAGATCTCAGACCTCATTCTTGTACACCACTGTTCAAAAGTTTAGTCTCTGTAAGAACAGTAAAAAACGTAATATTATATAAAATAAATGACTGGGATTTAAAATAACTGTTTTATCTTCATTCATTTTAAATGGAAATATCTGTTTAATGGAACAGATAGCAGCCATTACTCCAGTCTTCAGTGTCACATGATCCTTCAGAAATCATTCTAATATGCTGCTTTGCTGCTCAAGTAACATTTCTTATTATAATTTTGAAAATAGTTGTGCTGCAAAGTACTTTTTGTGGGAATCATTATACATTTCTTTTAAAACTTCTTTGATGAATAGAAAGTTAAAAATAGCCACATATATTAAAAATAGATATTTTGTAACCTTAAAATATCTTTACGGCCACTTTTGATCAATTTAATGCGTCCTTGTTGAATTAAGCTATTCATTTCTTTCTTTTTGTATACCTTCTGTAAACATATATCATTAAATTAAAAATAGCAGCATTAACGTTTTGCTCATCTTCTTCTTTTATGTTCTATGGAAAAAGGAAAGTCAAACAAGGTTCGTAACAACATGATGGTGATTAAATGACGACAAAATTCTAAGTATTTTTGATGTCAGCGTTCAGTTTGTCTGGCTGGTGTGAAAGCTGCACTGACACTGATGAAGCAAACATACATTTGTGTAAATGTACATTTCGAAGCCCAATAATACTAGGTATGGAACTGAACTCATACCAAAGCAATCAAATAAAGTGTAAAGTCAACCGATTACTTCTCTGATAAGACAAATGTGTACCAACTACTGAAACCAGTTAAGGAAGAAGAGTGTATCAACTGCAGAGGTGCCCTCCGCCACATCAACATGAAAGGAAGAAGGGCATTGAAAGCAAATGGAGGACAGAACTACATCAGACAAACAGCAGTTTCAAAACACTTAGCCACATCACAGTACACAAAACAGAAGGGCTTTGGGAAGGTTGCAACAGAACTAATAGCTACAAAGAGTGCCACAGACGCAAAAACAAAAAGGCAAAAAACACAAGGCTTCTCTCAGAAAACAGAACAGAAAGTGTCACATTGGAAAATCAGAACAAAAATATTATTCCTATGTTTCAATATCATTGTGTTTTGGCGGTTGTTACTGTAGATTAGAAAAGGCCTTTTCAGGTTTTCATCTTGCAATGTCTGTAATAATTATTACATACTGGTCCCAAATGAGCCCAAGTGCACTAAAAAGAGATTTCGTGTTTTGGTAATTAGGGTTTTGTGTCAAAATTTCAAGTCCATTTCCGTTTTCTGAGCTTGGGCTGAAGACAGGGCTTATTTCCTGAATTAAGAGCACCTACTTCCTTGTGGGGGAGGAGGCACAGGCAGTCTGCTGGCCTCGCTGTCACTCAGGGGCACAGCCTCCAGAAGAGTCGCCCCTGTGTCTCTGTAGGTGAAATTACCTTTGAAGGGGAATATAGAAATCGCCACTGTCACCACTGCCTCGACCACCTGGTTTCTGAAGGCACAAGGTGGGAGTACAGATGGTTCTGGGTGGGGGCAAGCTTGGGAAAGCTGATCGGACCAGTGGGTAAGCAGGGAGATGCAGGTTTGCAGAAAGGTACACAGGTGGGCAACCGTGGGCTGATTGAATTTTACGGAGAAGGGACCATTTAGTTTGGAGATGGTAATATATAGGTATGTGAGTTTATGTCAATAGTTAGAATAAGAGAAGTTGTTCTATACATACTACGTACGTGGGAGAAAGAGGAAACTCAGTCACCTGGGTTTGTGTGTGTATGTGTTTTCATTTGTGTAAATTCTAAACAGTTCCAACTCAGAGACACTCTTCTCGTCAAAACTTCTCCGTTTGTTTACATGCACACTTAGTATGTGAAATACACAGCGCATTATACCTGGAAGGGCGAAGATCAGCTTTCTGGCACCGTCAGTGTCTAAGGTGGCAAATGTAGTGGGCAAACTGAAATAGAAATTGAATAAAGCATTAATTTTCTAGATCCCAGGCAATGTTATCTCTAAGCTGCGCTCATGTGCAGCCGCACACTTCTTACAGTGCGACTGCACAAAAAAATAATATGGACACATGCAAAAAACAAGTTGGGAAAGCCATTTGATTGAATTCTAGTAAATTCGAAATAATTGCAATACTCTATACTTTTTAAATAAATATAAGCATTAGATGACTAAATTACTAAAACAAAAACTGATATAAAAATAAAATAAAGCTGAATACAAATACACATAAAAAATGAATTAAACTGACAAAAGCACATACTATATTAAGGATAGTATAATAACACACTGTAATAGGAAATAAGTAATACTAAAATAACACTGATTTATATACACAATAATATTTAGCTCTTTTTCTGTCTACATTTCTTTGTCTTTGTTGAATCAGATGCCTATGATCATAAACCATCTGATGTATATTTCACGCAAAAAAAGGCAAAAGCTGAAGAAAAATGACTGGTATTTTGCAACTTTTGGGAGTCAGGATGCACTGCTTCTTATCAATATTTTGATATTGCCCAACATTTATTAGGCCATAGGTATTAGGTATTTCAGGTATTAAATCCTTGATGTTTTATGGCAGTTAGTTCATTAAATTTAAAAAAAAAAAAAAAGCATGATATCCTCAATCTAACAACCAAATGCCTCCCCTCACGTCAGTGCTGCCCCATTCAGACTTTACACAAATCTGGCTCTGCATGATTAAGACTGACACTCTCACTCACCCTGGCTTCATAAACACTCGGCCAAAGTGGATCTGGGCATGGAGGTCTATATCCAGCACTTGCTTCAGATAGTCCTGAAAAAACACAAGAAACAGAGACTTTTGCACGAGTGTTCACGTTTCTCCTCTTACGTAGGACAACAGATCTATCAGCGCCTGGTGAACATCAGGTTATTAAAAAGACTTTAATTAATAGAGCGGAAAATCAAGAGCATGAGTCGGTCAGTGGACTGCTGCCTGGGCAAAGACCCAAAATTAAAAATTAGATTAACAAACGCTGCTTTGTGACAATAAACAATCGGAAACACTAGATGGCACTAAAACATACATTGACCTGTGGCATAAGCTCTTAAAAAGAGATCTGCTATGAGATCTTATGGCCTCTGAGTAAACCGATGGAATCCGCTTCTTGTCATGAAGCAGACTGATATATGAGGCCACATTCCTGAAGTGAGAAGCTCGGACATTTCAAGCATTTGACCTTTCATTAGTTTACAGCACTTCCAGACAACTCCAATCAACTGACCTTCTCACCCATGGACACGCCCCCGGAGGTGATGATGACATCAGCGCGACTAATGCCCTCGTTCAGGGCGCTCAGCAGGTCGTCTGGGCTGCAGGGGGTTAGAAAACATGATCATGACAAATGACTTGCAATTTCTTTCTTTGCAAAATCCATTCCTAGCATATTGGTGAAGTACAAAAAGTGTAAAATGATTGCTTTTACTATAACTAGTAGTGCAAATATAATGCAACCAATAAACTGAATTTAATATTTCTATACATCAAGGACAGACTAAAACTTTTACATTTTCCTTTTAAATTAAAGCTTTTAAATTCTTACAAAATATTACCATTTCAAATAAATGCTGTTCTTTTAAAATCTCTGCTTTAAAAAAAAAAAAAAAAAAAAAAACACTTTCAGCATCACAGTTTCCACAAAACAGATATTGATGATAATATCTGAGCCCCAAATAAAAACACTATGGTTTCTGAGGGATCATGTTACACTGAAGACTGCCATCACAGGAATAAATACATTTTAAAATAGATTAAATAGAAAACTGTTATTTTAAATTACAATAATATTTCACAAAACACTGTTTTTACTGTATTTATTATAAAATCAAAGCAGCTTTGGTGAACTTAACAGATATCTTAAAAAGTTCAAAATTTTGAACATTATATTATATTATATTATATTATGATTTAATAATATCATTATAATTAGTAAATTATATAAATATTTCTAAATACAAAATTGTTATATTTTATATTTATACTAAATGTATTTAGTAATTTACTCAAAATGTAATATGCCCAAAATGAGGACAGCACAAAAAAAAATAGTTCATTCAGATGAATGCAGAAAAGCACCTATAACTGACAATACAACTGATTTATCACTACTTTACTTATTACTTATCATTGTTAACCTATTTTATACATGCTCCTTATACATATTATCCATCTATACAGTATATGTATCCACATACAAAAAAAAAATATTTCCGAGCACTGCAGGAACTGCTGTCTTTCAGTAAATTCTGCTGAGGCGCTGTATGATCCTGTATCGATTCTAATATATGAACTGGAGTTTCAGAGGAGTGCTGAGGTTGGAAAGATTTAGACATGTGCAGAGCTGACTGTGTGTGTGTGTGTGTGTGTGTGTGGGTGGATGATGAGTAAGGGATGCTGACTTGTCTCCGACAATGCCGAGGTTGATGGTGGGATAGCCGTGTTCCTGAATGGTGGCCAACAGTGTGGATCGGTTACTGTCCCTGATCTTGCCTGGGTGAAGGTCATCTTCAGGGTTTAACAACTGCATACATAAGTATACATTAACACATAAAAAAAAAGAAAAAGAAAAGAAATTACCATGGGCAAAAGAAAGTAACAAAGCGACACACAGACGCGTCCTACCTCATTGCCAGTGGACATGACTGCTACAACTGGGAACTTCTGCACCTCCACCTCTGTGACTCCTACAGTGGCCAGGAGGCCGATCTCAGATGGACCCATGTGAGTGCCCTTAGCCAGCACACACTCTCCACGCTTGATATCATGTCCTATAGGCCTGTGTGTAACAGGAACAAGGAAAAAAAGTTTAACATCAGCTTTTATAACACCATTTTAGTTTTTATAACTCAAAACAAAGGAGACTGATTAATTCCTCATGAAAAGATGAAAAAGTTAAACACTGAGCATCAAAACATCATATACATTCACTTTTTTTACATTTTATTTACCAAGGATGCATTGAATTGCATATAAGTGACAGTATAAAAACTGAAATTCCACAAAAATATTGAACAGCACAACTGTTTTTAAATTTGATAATAATAAGAAATATTTCTTAAGCACCAAATCAGCATATTAAAATGATTTCTGAAGGATAACGTGACACTAAAAATTCAGCTTTGCCATCATAGAAATAAGTTGCATTTAAAAACATATTAAAATAGAAAACGGTTATTTTAAATTGTAATAATATTTCGCAATACTACAGTTCTTACTGTATTTTTGGTCATATAAAAGCAGTGTTGGTGAGCATAAGAGAGTTATCAAAAACACCCAAAATTCTTTTTTCGAAGAAGATTCTGCATCAAACATGGACGCGAATACGTTTGATGAAAATAGACTTGTACGAATAGATATACAAGTAAAGATACAAATATTTGGTCAGTTATAAAAAGTCTTTGGCATTTTTTAAAGGAAATAAACCTGAGTTCCACTCACCTGATATCCTGTCCTGGACGAGCCTGAACCAGGATCCTCACCTCCAGCTCTTCTGTACCCTGTAATTCATAACTAATCAGACTGAGACATGTACACACAACCTGTACTGTACACACATGAATGACACTAGACTTTAATTTATAAGAGAAGTTGTTAGACAATGTTTACAAGTGTGTTTGTGTGGTGTGTCTCTTGTTCTATCCATATTAAATTAAGATAATACAAAACATACTGTTGCAATATCCTTAAAAAAATACTGCTGTATAATTTATTTTAATTATGCATTCATACATTCATTGTGTTGTTCTCTATATTGTTAACATATTTGGTTGTTTTTCTTTTTAATTGTCTTATACTTTTAACTATACATGTTTCACAATTGTTGCCAGAAGCTCGTTAAAACTAACAAAATTGGGAACATCCTCAAAGAATTTTAAAACATACTTTATTTGTTTAGGGATATGGTTGATGTCAAGTTAGTATTTATTTTTTCCGTATAATATATTGATTCAAACAGATAAAATAGTTTGCAGTTGAGAATATGATATACTTACGTCTTCAGACTCTCGTAGCAGTTCTGTGTCTTCTACTTGCACTACAGCGTCTGCACCACACGGGATAGGAGCACCTGTCGTCACCCTCATCACTTGGCCTGGCATAACTGTGAGAGTGGGCTACAGACAGAAAAAGAGCTTTAACCACTGCATCAGAAAACATCCATGTGTACATCTGTGGTAATGAAAGCAAAACTACACTAATGTTGCATCCTTCTGAAACTGGGTTAAATTGTTCGTTTTCATACAAAATGACACATGCATACATATACATTGTTATTTGTACCATAATCATTTGGCATTAGCTGAGCAAACAACAGAATGACCCATGACTGGAATGCAAACAAGCTCTCCAGACAGAGCACTGGATAGACGTCAGCTAAGCGCACTGGAGTGCTGTCCTGCACTTCTGCTGCACACAGCCCACGGGGATCTCCCCCTCTTTCTCTCTCTCGGTCTCTGTGTGTGTGCAATGCACTCATTACACACGCTCACTGAGTCTGAGTTTTCTTGCCATCTGAGCACACAAGCCTCCTGCAGACACAAGGTGCTAGTGCAAAAGCAGGCATTTCCCGTTTATGTGTGAGGGAGAGAGACCATGTTCATGTCAGCTTCTCAAAGCATAGCCCTTTAAGAAGACTAGTTAAACTATCTAGTTTCTGTTCGTGTAACTCGCCTGCTCCCCAGCCTGAGACTCTCCAATGATGAAGCGGTCACCAGGGCCATCAGCAGCTGAAAAACAGTAAAAAGAGTCACTTTCAAGGGGTTCACAGGTTTGGTGAAAGAGATTGTAAAGATTAAAGTAAAAAACAAGACTGTTATACATCTTATTCCATGCATTACAAGAAATTAATATGGATAAAATGGTAATAGTAAAAATATATATAAAATTATGAATACTTTCCTCAGCAAAATCAATAAATAAATAAATGCTTTTTGAATGTTCTGTCCAACCCATGCAAAATTCAGAAGAAAGTGTAAAGTTTTGTACCAAAAATACAAAAATATGACTGTTTTCAACAATAAATGTTGCTTGAGCACCAAATCAGCATATTATAATGATTTTTTAATAATCATGTGACACTGAAGACTGGCGCTGAAAATTCAGATTTGCTATTACATGACTAAAACTATTATAATTAAATTCTACTTGATGTTAAAACTTGACATTTGTTGGGGCAGTGCCTTAAAAAAACTTTGATGTGCAAATGCATGTCTACGTTGTTATATTATTAGATATGTGATTGTTCTGCTCTTAAACTCCAATACTTTGGTGTTTGGTGGTAAAGTAAATTTGCAGTAATGGGTATTCACCTCTAACAGCATAGCCATCTTTAACTGATGCAGGGAAAGGTGGCAGGTTGTCTTTGGCATAGACGTCCTGAGCCAGAACTCGACCCATTCCATCTACAAACACAGATAAAGGACAGAAAAAAGCTCTGATGCACCCAATTACGAATACAATAAAAAATGTAAACAAGTTGACATCTGTATAAAAGTCAAAAGGGGTAAATGCGCCAAGATCAGAGGCCAGAAAAAGCTATATGAGAAAGCAAATGAACACATGCAGCCATACGATATTAAAAGAGGGATGTAAGAACGAGAGAAGTGAGGGATGCAGATGAATATGTGCATTGTCTTAACTAACAAAATATGACAAATAATGTATATAAAATACATTATACAATCAAACGCTCTGATTGAAACAAAAAGATAACCCATAACAGTAAAATTTTAATGCTCTTAAACAGTGAAATAACATCCCCTTTCCTTAAAAATGTGTGAGTGTGGGGGGGGGGGGGGGGGGGGGGGTAACATGGGATCTATGTATACTTATGTATGGCTAAAGCTACTATCTTTGCATACACGCAAGTTATCACACATTGTTGCAAGTTACTACAAAATTATTATTTTGTATTATTTATAATGTGTAGCTAGTACTGTTACAAAAAGGCAACCCATAAAAGTTATTCTGATTTTGATCTTGATAAATATCATTGATTAACAATCTTGATTATCAAAAGTTATTTTCATTATATGGAAGATCCAATCCATTTTTTAACAACGACTACCTTCTGGGTCCAAGGGGGGCCACAGAAAATGCTGTAGGTACCAAAAACATTGTTCCCCAAAATTAAATTATACTTGTTTAACACAGATAAATTGTTGAAATCCACGTCAAAATGTCAGATGAAAAACATACATCAGTGGTTGAATTTCACATTTCAGACTTCCATATGAAAGCACAGGAATTTGTGCATAGCCTAAATAAAGGAAAGGTGGAAAGGTGGATGAGAGTGTGCCCTGAAACACAGATGTGCCATTTCCTCTAAGCACCAAACACACAGTGTAACATGTACACACACTTCCACTCACACACAATGCCTGAGATCTCTTGAGGGAGCAACAAGCGCCCTCCCCACATGAAAAGAAGAAGAGAAAAGACAGAAGACAGACAGAGAGAGAGGGAAAGAGAGGAAGGAATAAAGAATAAGGGAAAGCCGGAAGGAAAGTGAGAGAGAGAGAGAGAGAGAGAGAGAGAGAGAGAGAGAAAAAGAAGAGAACGAGAGAGTGCAAAGGGGCTCTTGTAGAGATAAAGCACACGAATGAAAGAGGGAGAATGAGCTGATGCTAATGATGCCTCTCCTCAGCTGGAGGCTGATTAGAAAAGACTTATTTCTCTAAAACAGCACATCTGACGAGGCTCTAAATATAGCGCATGTCTGGATTGGGAGATCAAACAGATGGGTACAGTGTTATCTACAAAAAGAGATGAGTACACAAGCGTGCATCACAGAGCACTGACAACCCAATCACCATGAAACTGCAACGATTCCCTGCAGCTACAATACAACAAGCCCAGATCCACTCAACACAGCCGAGCACACGTCTGTAAAGAGACCACATGTTTAAGCCTGAAGTCCAAACTAAACACTGTCGTCTGAAATGAATGCAAAAACAATGCTCCTAAAAGTGATTCTAAAGTCACTGCTGTCCTGGTTGAGATGTGCAACCGTAACAAAACAAACAAACACACACACACACACACACACACACAAAAGAAAGTTTCTCTAAAGTGCTTGGTGTAATGGACAGGGGTATTTAGGATGGTGATTCATTGCTATAAAAAAAATATATATAAATTGTACATGTAAATATTGAGAACTCAGAAAAGAAAGAAATTTAAATAGTCTAAGGAGGGAGGCAAACCCAAAAAAATAGTAAAATGTAGCACTCTGAAAGAGTACAAATTATTTCCCTAATCCTTTAAAAATGTGATAAAGGCATTTTTAAAGCGATTACAATCTATCCTTTAAAACTAGAACAAAAAAAAACATAATAAAAATAAATAGATTTTTCTAAGCATTCTCAAGTCTCTTTGAAATCATATTAGCCAATAATATAGTACTGTTCAACAGTTTGGGGTCATGACCTTTCTAATCATGAAAAAGTCCTGAAAATAAAAATGTGCCAGTTTCCTTAAAATATTAAGCAGCACAACGGTCTTCAACACTGATAATAAGAAATGTTTCTTTAGCACCTTATCAGCATATTAGAATGATTTCTGAAGGATTATGTGACACTGAAGACTGATTTAATTGTTTGTAGAAATTTCAGCTTCACCAGCATATGAATAAATCAATTATCAAAATATATTTAAAATAAAAACAATTAATGGTTTTCACTGTATTTTTGACCAAATAAATGTATCCTTGATAAGCATAAGTGACTTCTATCAATAACTTTTAAACGGTAGTATATACATTTACAGCAATATCTGCAAACCTAATGGTTTTCTGTAATTTATAAGTGGTGCATCGTAAACTCTTACTTGTACATTCACATCCAGCAGAAAAGACAGTTCCACCTCAGCATACTCTAATGGCCAATCTTCTCCAAGGCCGAGTCCATTTATTCATTTTAAATTCATTTTATTAACCGAGGTGACAGAGAGAGCTTTTAAAACAGACAGCCGCTCATAACTCACACCCATCTTGTTGTATGAACAACGCATTTCAAAAATTTATGAGCGACATTTCATGGCTGGGTGAGGATATTTCCTCTATTTACACTGATCTGGACCTGCCCTCCTTGTGCTGGAGCTGAGCTGAAAATCCATCACTTTTATCTGTCATGAAACAGTGAAGCGCTACACACGGTCACTAATAGATTAACGGCACAATGTTTGATGTGTTGGTGGGTTTTGTGAAAAGAGGTGATGTCAGAAAAGCTTTTGTATTGAATGCTTGCGTTAAGTGGTTTTTGTTTTTTTTGTAGGCAAGCACACTGCCATTTCTAACCGCTGCGTCACGCATCACGATTGATGAGGTCACTGGCTTCCATAGCATCAGTCGTGGGCAAATGATCAACAAAAAACTCTTTTAAACTAGGCCATTCTCCATGGATAAACCAAACAGATACAGCCAAACATGGAACACGATTCTGTTCTCTGACTATTAATAACAACCATGACATGTTCAAATAAGTGGAACAAGCTAAAGGAAAACCAAAAACTCCAGTGATTCACTTGTCTCTAAAAAGCTGAATCCCAATTCGACATACTATCCGTAATAGTGTGTCACAAAATAGTGTGTCATATATATATATATATATATATATATATATATATATATATGGATGGATAGATGGATGGATGGATAGATAGATACTCAAATGGCATATAATATTTAATTGGATGGATCATTGAGTGCAATCCAAGTAGATTTGTTTGCGATGGTTCACTGATGCAATATTAAGATGCAATTTTGATCAAAATTTTGCACCGGCCTATTTTATTCTTAAAAGTATACAATGAATGTTACATTTTTTCAACTTTAGTATTAGACTTTGCATACAAGTATGCAAATTGTGATCCAGACATATTTTGATCAGTCCTTGACATAAGGTTTTTTTTTTTTTCACCTTCTCATTAATGGTTGCAAACAACTCTCAATCGCCCCCTGCAGGTCTGGAGGTGAAATGGCGCTGTAGCATGGATGACTATTCCACACATTACTGAGGCCAGAGGAGCATCGGGCATGCTCGAAGATGTGTGCCGGACATGAAGGTGCTGGTTAAGGTGCACACTGACCTGTGTAATACTTTGGGGTGTGGGCGGCACTGACCAAGTCTCTCCTCTCTGCCTTTGCTTCGGCGCCAGTGCAGAGAGGAATTTTCCGCCAACTTGAGCCACTCTGGTGCCAGACGCCTTTTCGTGCTGGAGGGGCCAAGTCACCTGCATTGGTCCCTGCCAGACGCATTGGGCACATTTAACTACCACATGAGTAATCCTGCTATACCCCACCACATGGACCAAAATTAATGGCTAGTTCACAGCCCGCGCCGTGGTGGCACAATTCACAATTCCACATGCAAGGGTGGCCTCCCTGTGTTAGTGATGGCAATAAAAAACCCAAGAAGAGCCATAAAAAAGAATAGCATGGGCTGTGTCAGAGTGCCAACTATAAAGTAAATAAAAAAATATGGGATGCAATTTAGGGACTGGACCGTTCCCGATTTTCATGTGGACTGAGCAACTATGAATAACTGAAAATCTTCTAGAGGTTTGCCGAAATTCAGAAAGAAGGCTTTCAAGGTTGGATTTGTGTAGAAACTGACCACAGGATCTGTCTTTGGATGATCGTAACGGCATCAAAGCTTCAGAGGACTCAGAGAGCCGAAAAATAACAGAGGACAGCAGGATGGAACGAGCAAGAAGATTAAAGCTAGAATGATGGAAAGACGATGGGTTGAAAGAAACAACGAACAGATGTGCGACAGATGTGATGCTACTGGCATGGAAGATGAAAAAAGCAAAAGCTAAAAGCCTGCAAAGCGAAGAGCTTGGTGACTATATGCCGACAGCACTTACTGGCCTATATATACCACAGACCAACAACCACTGAGAAACCATTTTTGTGAACCATCGGAAGGACAGTGCTTCATGTTAAAAGGATAGTTCACAAAAAAAAAAAAGTTCTGCCATTATTCACTTATCCTTGTGTCTTTCAAAAGCCATATGATGTTCCTTCTTCCATGTAGAAAAAGGAGCTACTCATGATAGCATGTGTCTTATATGTTTTATAACAGGATGTTCTTCAACATACAGTAATAGTCATATGGCTTATTTTTGTGATGTTTTATGGATTTTCTTGTTCTTTTTTGGGTCTTTAATTTATTATAATTTTTTTTTATGGAAATGGGTAGAGAATACACGCAAAAACTTATCGTTCCGTGGAGAAAATCATATCGATTTGTAAGAATATAAGGGTGAACAAATAATAGAAGAAATGCTGATTTCTGGGTGTACAATCCCTTTAAATATAGGCAAATATATCGGCCTTGGTGACATATTGGTCGACCACTAACTGCAATGATTATTATAATCTTATTTTTTGTTAACTGTGACTACTTATTTTTTACTGTTTGCTGTTCAAATTTGAAGACAATTTGTCTTTTTTCGAATGTTTGATTGTAAAGGACTCATTACAGCTACTAAATTTATTCAGCCATGAACAGCCATAAACAGACTCTTGTTAATATTGTTGTTTGATCAATACTAATGACAGCTGCAGGTATATTAGGCTGAATTTACATTACAAGTCCTAATGTACAGATCCCATATTTTGACATCTTAATTTCCTTCCAGCTGTTCACACTCACCAATAACTTGCCAAGATTAAGAATTTTTAAATACTTTATAAAAACTGCTATCATTAACTACAAGTACCTACAGGCAGTCGTGGCCATATGGTTAAAGAGTCAGCCTTGTAACCCAAAGGCTGCAGGATCGAGTCTCAGGTTGTCAGTGGGGGGAGTGAATAACCAAGCGCTCTCTTCCACCCTCAATACCACGACTGAGGTGAAACCCTTGAGCAAGGCACCGAACCTCTAACTGCTCCCCAGGTGCAGCAGCAATATGACTGCACACTGCTCTGGGTGTGTGCACGGTGTGTGTGTGTGTGTGTGTGTGTGTGTGTGTGTGTGTGTGTGTGTGTGTGTGTGGACTTGGATGGTTTCAATGCAGAGCACAAATTCCCAGTATGGGTGACCATACTTGGCTACGTGTCACTTCACACACTTAGTCTGTGAATATATTCGTTCATGTGGTTTATCTTGGTGTAAACAGCCCATTGATCTAGTTTAGACTTGGTATGAACAAGCAAGGGTCTCACCTCTGTAGTTGATGATTTCAGTACCCAGGACAGGAGTCATCTCCAGCACAGTGATGAAGGCCTTGTCCATAGAAGTGAGGGGAAACGGGGACATGCGGTGTCTCCGAGCTACCTTGGTGATGTCCACTGCACTGTGACCTGAGACAAAGAGTGACAATTTAAACATGCTCTAAAACAGACATGCACAAACATCACGATAATATACAATCAGTCACCCACTTGCTCTCAGGATGTTCTCCTTGCTGCTGCATCGTGACTGCACCTACAGATATAGAGAGAGACAGACAGAATGAGAGGGAATGAGGAAGAGAGAGAGAAAGGAATTGGGAAAAGAAAGACAGAAAGACATGACTTAGAGCACAAAAGGAGCCCCATCCTCCGTCCAGGAGAGTTAGCATTCCACTGACAGGATTCATAAAGATCCAGATGATCATCTACACATTCAGACAAAATAACCAAAAGAAACTAGCTTGAAAACAAACAAACTGAAAACAACATTTTCAATCCTACTGCCATTATTATCATTATTATCATTATCATCATGGTCTTGACATAATGCTGTAGCGAGTCTTGGAAAGTTATGTTTTGTAGTGCCCAAAACAACCTGATCCCAGAAAAGCATCTGATATAATGAACATTAAAGTCAACATGAAATATTGTAATGCTATAATATGATGTATTTCAGAGTGAATATTCAATTGGAAAAATTAAAAAAAAAATTAGGCATTTAATATTTTGATTGTTTCTTCAAAAAATTATATTGTTTAGCTTGATAAAACTTAGAATACTGCTTTTGTGTGTTTTTTTTTTTTTTTTTGTTATTTTACAATTTAATGAATGTAACAATGTAGAGTTAGACTTGCTTTTATCCATCAAGAATTAATTGGATCATGAAAAGTGGGCATTCTCTAACAAAATGGGGTTTCTTTTTGCTTTATGACTGGAAGTTGAAGTTCAAAGGTCAGGTTCAGCCTCAAAAGCATCTTGACTTAACCCAAAGGTCATTCTTCTCTTTTTTTCTTTGATATTGTTAATCATTTTGAAACTACATCTACAACAGTAGCCTAAAACAATGTCAAAATAGATGTATATATATGTCCCTATAAACAAATATTTATTTAAAAAAAACTGCTTTTTTGATTTCATGTTGACTAACAGCTAGAAGCTCCATACGATGGACCAAAAATCAAGCACCCCGTTCCTTGCAGTTCAGTTCTGACCCCTTTTAAGATAAATTTCTCTCAAAATGAGCCATGATTGTTTTAAGATAATAATAATAATAGCAAATTTGATTATACACTCAGCTGTAAGTGTGGAATCTACCAATACAAAGTATCATAAAGTATGGAGTTCCCTTAGGCCAAGAGTAATGGTATGAGAGGGCAATCAAATTCCATGCAAAAATACACACTGACTTGAAGCTACAGTAACAGAGGTTTATAGATATTAAGTCTTTGATTTACTGCATGAAAGCATTAAAAACAGCCCTTTATGTGTCCTTCGTGCTGAGACGCAATGCCCCTGGCCTATAGGGGGAGACACACAAGCAAGTCCCAAGTCCTTTCTACTCACGATCCAGTTACAACAGACTAGCACCAACACGACAAATCGATGATCGACACAGAGCAAAGAAAGAGAGAGAATTAAAAAACGATGAGGTGCAGCTCACATACAGCAAACAGCAATAAAACACTGCATCTAAATGGAGATCAAACTTAAAAGAAACAGAAAAACAGGAGGAAAAAGATCTAAGAAACAGAACTCAATGGCCACAAGAGACTCCAACACACCAAACGGCTAATAAAACAAAGAGAGCATTAGAAAGAGCGACGTCTACAGACAAGATCATGAGAGAGAAGGAAAGAAACAGACACGAGGAGAGATAAGAAGAGTGTAAAGCAAGGAGTTTGGACTCCTGACGCAAAGCAGAGTTTGCGGATGGAAGCAGCTCCTTTTTTTTTTTTTTTTTTTTTTTTTGCGTGGGTTGGGAATAATTACTCGCGAGTCGAAGGTCCTATGGTTCCTGCGATCATCTTTGAGCCCCTCCAGCCTAGAGTGGAGCTTTGGCAATGAACAGAAACAAAAGGGTTTACAACAGACAGAGCAAAGAAGCAGCTTTGGGAGACCAAAAAAAGAAAACCAAACGAGTTTTAAAGGCTCTCTGACACAACACTCACTCGGTTTACACACAACAAGCTGAGATGACAACGAATGAGCACTGAGAGGTGAAGAGAGATCTGGCTGGGCTTCATTCGGTCCTGTGGCTAATGTTTAGTGGGGCGTTATGCCGGCCATCCAGGAAGGTAGCACAGGTTAGCGAGGAAGAGGAGTGCGGTAAGGCACAATGTCACTCAGCACAGTTAGCAAAGTCACACGCCACATACTTGTTCCAGTGAGATTTTAGAAGACAGTGTTGGTGATGCTGAGTGTCAGTGTGCTAATGGCCACCAGAGCAGAGTTTGTATGTTACATTATTGCATTTAAAGTCTGAGGGGACTAAATGGGTGTTCACTTGGAATGGACATAGATAGGTAAATGGATGAATGAATGACAAAGAAAACATATGGATAGTTACACATTAAAATATCAGGGTTACCATAGCCAACATGTTAACAGTCGGGATTAATTAAAAACATTATCTAATGGCATTATGTAGGTTTCAGTTAAACTGTACTGAATGCATAAAACAACATTTTGAAATAAAATAAAATTGTATGAAAATGTATAACTCAGGTTTTATTGAAATCCCTGTAAATACTTTATGTATAATAATACATTATGCTTATTAATATTTGTTAGATTAAAAGTTATCAACTAAATTCATCCAGATTATTTAAACCATAGACTTCGTTTATCAAAGCAATTGAAGGAATGATATTGAAAACATGAACAATTACTGCTAAAATGAATATAAAAATATCCGGCCATAAATATTAATAGTTTATTTAATGCAGTTAATTAATTTACTTAATTGTACATTAAAACTGCATCATTTGTTTTCTTTCTATAAGAAAAGCAAAGTTAACTAAAATTCCATAAGATAGTAAAATAGTCTTTTTTATATACTTTGACTATAATAATAGTGAATCTAGACAATCTTAGATTTAGATTTCCCAGAGTAAATAAATGAATAACAATGAAACCATAAAAACTGCTGCTAAAAAGCATATTAAAATATCTGGCCATAGACCATGTTTTAGATAATGAGTTTAATAAATAATTCATATTTTAAACAGTTTCAATCAGTTTCATTTGTTTTCTTACCTTAAGAAAAGTACTGAATGCAGTAAAACTGAACACATTTTATAAATTCTTTTTTTTTTTTTTTGAAAACTAGTTTTTTCTTAAAAATCCAGCACCATGTGTGATAAAAAAAGACCAATATAATTAGATTTAACGCTACATAAAAACGCAAATCTCAGACTAGTATGCTGTTAACCAGCTATTTCTTTTTTTATACCAAGTCCTGTATGTACAGGGAAGGAAAACTGTACATCCTTGACCCTTTTTATTCTTCCCCTCCTTCTATTTGTACATCTAACCTCCTTTCATCAAACAACAGACAGAATGAGCTCAGAGTGGAGATGAGAGGTAACCAGTGATCACAAGAGGGGCTGAAGGAAAGGACGGAAGCAATGAAGGCAATGCCGGGACGTCAGGTCTCTTTAAATCAGAGTCGGACCAAAGAACTCAGTGGACTGAAAACACATGCTCACAAACAGACACACCTCGCACACACAAGGGGAAGGGAACCATGTGTCAGCATACGGGCAGATGAGAGTTAATCTCTGACCAGTGAAACGAAGATGGAGTAATTGGGGAACAGGAATGAATTATTAACAAGGCTCAGGCCCAATAAGAGGAACTCTGCTCTGTGATTAACCAATCAGAAATGATTGATAGACAGTATGGAAACTAACAGCTGTAATGCTGGCTAGCCATTTTATTAGCTCAGAAAGAGGGATGGAAAGAAAAGAGAGAAAGAGGGGAAAAGAGAGGCTCTTTTCCAAAATCTAGTGATCAAAACCATTTTAAGCCATTATAGGCACACTTCAGACATGAAAGCTGCTCCGAAATGTATGCTGAATGATTATAAAGATCGAACTTATATAAAGATCATATTAGTTGAATAAAATAAAAATTAATTACAATACATTTTGTAGAAAACATGATTGACATCAAACTTGCATAAATCTGAAATGTATTATTTGATTTAAAGTCAAAATGCATAAATTATCAGCCCACGTTTAAAATATTTAGATTAATTAAATATTCAAAGTGTATTTAATGCAGTTAATTTACTAACCTAACTGTACAATGCAGTAAAATAAAATAAACCTTATTTTAATAATAAAAAACAGTAGTATTTTAGTAACATTAAATTAAAATATATTATACCATTATAAAAATTATATATATATGTATATATATATATATATATATGTATGTATATATATATATATATATATATATATATATATATATATATATATATATATATATATATATATATATATATATATATATATATATATATAAAATTGTATATATCTATTACTATTTTTAGGTTAAGAAAACATGAAACTGAATTAAACTATATATATTATATTATAAAGTTTTATGGATTCATTGTTTTTAAAGGTCCCGTTTTTCGTGCTTTTTTGAAGCTTTGATTGTGTTTACAGTGTGCAATATAACATGTGTTCATGTTTCGCGTGTAAAAAAACACAGTATTTTTCACACAATTCACCTATCTGTATAATGCTGTTTTCACTGTCATAAAAACGGGCTGATGACTTCCTTGTTCTATGAAGTCCCTCCTTCAGAAATACGTTACGAGTTCTGATTGGGCCAGCGGTTCCTGTGTTGTGATTCGACAGCAGCTGAGCGCAGGCTGCCCTCCTGGAAACGCGACTGGGCTAGTTTTGGACTAGTTTTGAGAAGCAAGTGGGCAGGATTTGTTTTGAAAACCTGGCAATCCTGATCTGAACGCACGTGCTGGAGATGTACTTATAATCACAGAAGCGTTTTTACTGACGAGATGCGCATGAAAAATCGCATTCGATTTTTTTGCACAGCCCTAACATCTAGTTAATAAAGCTAAACAGCGTTGCCCTTTGTGTAATAAAGTTACAGAAACTGTTAAACGCACCAACTTAAATAATAAAATACACTTACCGGTTGTGGTCCATAAACAACGCCTTCTCCAGACAAAGAGGGACCTGCTCCATCTTTCAAGAATAATCTTTGTGCGAATCCGGCATTAAACCGATTGAGATTGAGGAAGCTGTCCTCAGCAAAATGTGCTGCACATAGTTTTACATGTGGATTATAATTTTCAGGAACCGAGTTAAACATAAATTGTAACCATTAATCTCCAAGTACAGTGTCCCTGGGAAGCCCAAACAAAGATGATTGGACTCTGAGATGAAAATAACAGCGTTTGGACGAAATGGCGAGAAACACAAACAAAACTCTTCCTCTTCTCCGTCGGAGCGCAACAAGACCACGCCCCCTGTTTGTGAATTCATGTGGGCGGCGGTTAGTCAAAAAACTGTTTTAGTGACGTCATTACTGCAGGAACTAGAGGGATGTAGTCCAAACGGGTCGTTTTTTGTAGGCGATTTCTGTTAAATAAAATATCTCGCTTGGCATCGAACTTTGAGCTTTAGAATTTTACAGATATTATTTATACTCTAACAACAACATTAGACACCAACTAAAGTTTAAAACATGTGATCACGAAGAACGGGACCTTTAAGGGAAGAAAACATGACACTGAATAAAACTTGATAAAAAAAATGAACTGGATTAAATTAAGATTATTAAATAATTATGTTGTCTTCTAAAAGAACTTAATTTGGCTAAATTGTAAGAAGAGAGAACATGGCAATCGCAAAATACACAGCAACAAACTTTTTGGGAAAAAATTCATTCAAGACAGCAGACAAGTCAAGAAAAATATTGATTATATTTAATATAAAAAAAAAACATATTGGTAGAAATTTATCTAATCCAAACATTTGATTCGAGTTGAAGCACTAAGAAGTTAGTCACTTCTGTAGTTGACAGACAACAAGGCAGCTGACTAGGTTTTGGAACAGAGCAAGAGAGAGACAGAGATTGTTCGAGACAAGAAGATAAAGCTATAACAGAACAAACTGCCCTGATGCTACATCAGACTTTAGGCCGCAAGCAACACTTCAGTGCATGTTAGTGTGTGTGTGATTGACTGAGTGTTGATTTATGTGAAGATTAGGGGTGAAAGAGATATCTGTTTACCTGGTCCAAGGTAGAGTACCTTGACTTGAGCGTGATGACCTCATCCAGGTGAGCCCTGAACTCTCTCCGTGAGGCCTGGAGGAAGCCACAGGACAGTAACTCACCTGATACAGCCTTCCTCATCAACAAACACACACACACATACTTCACAATATACACTGTCACAAACACACACTCTAAGAATCATCTAACACTGATATGAATAATATGAGGGGGAATCAAGCGAAGTCATAACAGCAAAATAATCCCACTTCTACTTCGCAACCAAAGAGGAGCAAAGCAGCGTGTCTCTGTGTGTTACGCTGGTCATTCCGCGGATTGCCAAAAACAAAGGAGGCTTCCATGGATAATGAGCACTTAAAGCTCATTTCTATAACCCCTCCAACTTAGTGAATCTGGAAGTGTTGTAGAAAAGTACAATTTTATGAGAGATAAAATTCTTGAAGGACAAGAGTGCATTTGGTGGTTATTAAGCTGCCATAAGCAATCTAGCCATCATGTTAACTTCCGCCACCATCGCTCATCCCTTCAAACACTCTCTCCCAAAAGCCATCCTCCAAGGGCGAATCGCATTTCACATTTCACAAACATGTCTTGATCAAATTTAACTCAAAAACGAAAGAAAACAAAAATCATAACAAAAAGGCACCCTCCACCCTACAATTCTCATTACCGCAATGTAAAAAACAATATATAATTTTTATTTAAAAAATCTAATTTTCATTACTGTAATGTGAAAAACAAAGATATATTATTTAAATGGTATGACAATATCTATAAAAGTATTTACGAATCATGATAGCATCATGATAGCATTTATTGGCTTTAAAATGTAAAAAAAAAATGTTTTAAAGACTATTACAGTAATGAGAATCAGCTTTGAGAATAATAGGAAATGAAAAAATAATAGGAAAAAAATAATAACTATAATATTAATAACTACAACTATTTGGTTTTGGGCTGATGGAGTATTTAAAAATATTGCTTACAGCAGCTTCAAATGTTTTTATCAATTATGAAAAATACTGCGCATATGCTGTTTTGCATTAAACAAATTATTGATTCTGTGTCACGTCATCCTTATTTAGGAAAGAAAAGCTCAGAGAAACTAATGAATTGAAGGACACACACAAACACACAAAACAAACTTTAAGGCGTTTTTGGGGGTAAATAAATAAACCAATGTGACAGACTTGCTTCACAAGGATGAGCTGTGCACATGTGAGGTATGTGTGAGCAATGATTGGCAGAGTCTCTGAGAGGGGCGTGGTTAGTCGCAGGGTGATGGACGGCGCTGTGTAAAACATGCTGTACCTCTGTGACACTACAAGTGGATGAACAGGAGGTGAGCCGGGCCTGGTGCAGGGAGAGAGGGAACAGGGAAGACGAGTGTTAACACTGCAGCCACAAGCAAGGGAATCACATAAAAACAGCATTCCCGTCATTATAGCAGATCGCTGGCATGTGCTGGCCAAAACAGAGAGAGAATACATTCAAGAAAGCAGGACACAGCAACCCCACTGCCAGTTTGACAGGACACAACTGCACAAGTTTGTCAAGACCTCCAGAGAGAGATAATTTTCAAACAGAAACTTGCAGCAAAAAATTAAATAAAATAAATAATAAAAAATGTATTAAGTTATTATTTACTCAATTGCATGTCATTCCAAACTTGTATGAATTTCTTTCTTCCGTAGAAAGACAAAATAATAAATGTTGAAGAATGTGATGGCTACTCTTTTCCATATTATGATAGAGAATTAGGATGTAGTTTGTGAAGCTACAAAATGAGCAGGAAAAAAAATACAATAAAATGGGGTCCCAAAAAGCCATGGCAATGTATTAATCATTTGTTTGCATGAACTGACCACATTAATTCTCTGCATGTCATGTGAAGGGCTCCATACAATTTAAGGGTAAGACTTTCTGTAAATTTTGGTCTATTAATTCATTTTAGAGCTTGACAACCCAGATTCCAATTTACTTACTATCAATTTACTACATGCAAAATGGAGAGTATATTCTGCAGCATTTATCCTGCAAATCAAAGCAAATCATGTGGGATTTGAACAATAAGATGGTGAATAAATTATGGGAGAATTTTGTGTTTGTTTGTTTGTTTTTGTATGAACTATCCCTTGAGGACGAATAATGGAAAACTGGATTTCCCTTGTTTAATCTACCCCACTGACACTAAACAAAGCTTCCTCCCTCCATTTAGAGCAACAAAACTGCTGCAAAAAGGTCATTCAGAAATCGCCATGGTTACGACATCACAACCATGAGTACATTAACATATCATGTGTATTCTGGAACTCAACCTTCTCTGATGAACAACAGTGTGAATTACGCTGCTATATCTCCCAGGCACTTAGCTATTCATAGCACAAGTCAATTAAATATAGAACTCTTTTAGTATTAATTGCAGTAACAAAAATAGCCAGTTTAATCTTGACTGTTTTTGGTGCAAAAACATAAACTTGCATTATAAGTATAACTTTCAGTGTAAGATTGCATAAAAATGTAGAATACGGTCGCTTTAATAGACCGCTAATGTTGCGGTATGTGTCAATACATGTATATGTGAATAAACATGGTTTATATTAACAGAATGGCCATGAGATACAGGATGGATTGATGTGTGAATATGAAGATCTAAATCCATGTAAAAGGACACACACAACTGGACAAACACACACTATGAAGAACTAGAACAAGTCAAGACTAACACACCACTATATGTCCTTGATGTCTTCCACCTGCCTTTAACCTTACACACACACACACACACACACACACACACACACATTCATTAATGAAAAATTAAATGCAGAGGCACTGCCAGATACAATATGTATCTCCTCCACAACTATCACACAGCTGTCAGATTCAATGACAGGGCTGTGTAGTAATCGGCACAGCAAGCACAAGAGCCTGTTCTCCCCTTCACCTGATCTTCAATCTCCTCTCCATTCATCAGTCGAACAGAGAGAGGAGGTGGGGGTGGGGTGGGCTCAGGGGCAGAGGGTCATCGGACTGTCAATGTGCATTTATTATACTTCCAGTCATGGTAAGCCTGGGTTTGTCTCTCAAACTAACACACGCAATCTAAACATGTTTGCAGTGTGCAGTAGGGCCCAGATCAGAGAGGGGATTCAACCGTGGGGGCCCGAGTCAATGTGATGTTCAAGGGGCCTGGAACCGCTAAAGCGTCACCCTGGTAGCATATTTGACTAATTTATGTGAAACTTTAAAAACGTCTGGGAAAAAAGGGTGGAAACAAATAACAAAACAAAAACAAAACAAAATAAAGAAACTAAACCCAAACAAATCAAAACAAGAAAAAAAACAAAAAAACAAAGAACAAACAAGAACAAAACAAAGCAAAATATTATTAACTAGACTGCAGATCTTTTCCCACTATGTTTGTATGCAACAAACCAACATAAAACTATTAGAATAATCATTCACCCAAAAATGTAAATCCTGTCATCAATATACTCACACTAAAGTTGTTCAAAACCTGTATGAATTTCGTTTAGCTGTTTAACACAGAAAATAGTTTTGAAGAATGCTGGTAACCAAGCAGTTATATGGAAATTAAATATGGAAAGAAAAATACTATGGAACTCAATGGCTTTTGTCAACTGTTTGGTTAGGCCATCCTTAAAAATATTCTTGTTTGCCGTAACCCGACCAACCCTGTCAATTTAGGACCGACTCAAATTTGTATTTTTTTTTGCTTTTAGTCCGACCGTCTTGCTGGTTGTAAATTTGCGTTAAGACAGACCAATTTTTTTTTTTACACTTCAAACAACTAATACAAAAGCAATAAAATAATATTAATTATATTTTAGTAAATATTGTAAATATATAAATTGCCTAGGCCTACATACAAACGAAGGCTACGTTCTCTAAAACCCGTGACGTCATCTGTGTTTACACGGATGTCACACTGTGGCCTGTGCGTTCGCTTCGTCTCAGACTCTCACTCACTGTCAGAGTCAACGGTTCGCGCTTGGTAATGATGGCTGCGGCTGCATTTAACAAAATGTTTGCGGTCACTGTTCAAAGTCATACGTGTTCGGGCACCATAATACATCTAAAAAAATTAATTAAAACAGCTCGACACCGCTTAAACTTGGCACGAAGTTATGGAAAAACTGTGCCCAGATCTTTTCCCATCCCTTCTCCTCTCTAGTCTAAAACCGTGACCGTGTCGACTGACACTTTATGTTCGAAAATCTATTGCACGAATCGATTGGACCAACCAACACAAGTTTCGAAAAACGAAAATAGGGCATTGATTTTAACGACCTTTTCTCAGATCGCGTCCAGTTTTTTTTTTTTTTTTTTTTTGGAACACGCGTCACACAGCAACTGCAGCTTCGGACACACACGCATAACAGCAAATAATACTTCTGCACAATGTTTATCTTTTAACAACAGAAATGTGATTCGGGCTAGAATCGCCTATGCGATTTTTTGTTGTTGAAATTTCTAATAGTAAACACAGCCATGTTGAAGTCTGCAGTAAGTGTTTTGCATTATGGCACACCACTCTGCTTATTGTTTTTCGAGAATGTTGCACTCCTGTTTGTCATTGTGCACGAAACTTCACGCCAATAAATCATCAGAAATATTGGTCTTTACCAATTGCCTGTTGCCTGTTGTCTGTGGATTTACCTATATTTGGTGTTATTTGCCGTATAAAACGTATCTAGACATGCAAAATTGATTTTACAATTGATTCAATGAACACTTGTCTCTCAAATCAAACAGGATTTTTTTTCACAAAAGTGACAACACAAGAAAGCAAAGTAAACGGTCTCTCATTTGTAGGTTGCATTGACACCTAGCGGTGGATGCAAGTAAAATAGTATAACAGTACCTCATATTTTTCTTCTCACCTGAATTTCATGCTATAAACATGTTCTGACAAAGATTTAAATTTGTTTGTGGTCTATATAGCCTGCATCAAAATGAGGTTTGCATTTATGCGGTCAAAGGCAGGGGTTGAAGACCCAGTCAATGACGTCACGATATGCTAATTTGTTTAAATTCCTACCTACGTAATCATCACCAAAATGTACTTTTTTTTTTTTTTACATTGAACCTTGAAAAAAAATATAGACCTACCTTCTGACCCTTTTTAAAAAAAATTTACTGTTACTGCAAACCAAAATATTTTTAAGGATGGCCTTACTAGCATTCTTCAAAATATCATCTTTTGTGATAAGCAGAAGAAAGAAACTCAAACAAGTTTGGAACAAGTGGAGGGTGAATGATGGTAAATGATGACAGAATTTAAATTTTTGGGTGAACTATCCCTTTAAAAGTCATAATCAACGTGACTGATGTCATTTTTACCCTTAAACCTCTGGAGTATAAGGGTATTTTTGGGGCCTGGAGAAGTTTTGTCATGCACTGACATTTGTGCTTTTTTCAGTTTCTTATACACATCTAAATGGCTAAAGTCTAGTCTCACTGTAATCAGCACATACTGGGCCATAATAATATGTGAGCAGCATGTATGTACATGATTGTGTTTTTGAGAAAAAAAATGTTATGCGTGGTTAGTGAAAAACGAAAAATGTTAAATCACTTGAATAAGGCAATAAAACACATACATAACATTGGTTCCCGGGACTTTTGAGAACTGGAGCTTGTAGCCTAGAATTTTTTTTCTAAATTATGTGAAAATCATCTTGTTTACTCACTTACAGAAAACAATATATTGATTTAAATTTTCTAAGACACTTTTTGTTGGTAAAAGTCATATGCGAGTAGGCATCAACTATCATGAATATAATTGTGATTTACACCTGAGAAGACAAAGGCCTGCATAATGAGCTGCATAATGAGCCATTCAGTCATCTGTGCCACTGAGAGGGAGGTGTTACAAGAAAGAAAGTGAGGACAAAATAAATCTATATAATTTTATGTTTATAGTTTATTTAGAATATATTTAATTATCCCACAACATAAGTTTAATTTAACATTAAACAGTTTATTAGGAACAATCAAAGCTGACTTTCAAACAAAATTTTTTGCATCAATTCTCCAGTCACACAATCCTTCAGAAATCCTTTTAACAATCTTATTTTCTACAAAAAAAACATTTATTGTTATTATTATCATTATTATTATTATTATTATTATTATTAATGTTGAAAAGAGCTGAGAATATTTTTCCCAGTTTTTTTAGGGGGGATAAATTGAAAGAACAGCATTGTTTGTTACATTTGTTACAGTTACATTTATTTGTTACATTTATATTATTTACATCAAGCTTTTTAATGGTATAGTATTGTATATTGTTATTGAAACTTCATAATATTTCACTTGATTATACATTTAGTCAGGAATTATAGTCTGGAAAAAGTATAACTAGTAAAATCTTTACACGTTATGTGAAAACTAGTACAAGTATATAAATAAATAAAAAGAGACTTACTCATGTTTATGATCTCTGCTGAATAAAGCACTTCATCCTTTTTTTCTGAGGAAATCCAAATCTCAAATCCTCAACCACATCACATCTTTTTGGGGTGAATTATGTGTTATTCCTCTCATCCCAAAGCAAACAGTAAAATAAAAAAAAACTTGAAGAACAGTCTGGCTGCGTTGTATTCTGTTGTGTGGGCGTATTCAAGCCGCACGCTTCAGTGAAACATTAGAATCTGGTCTCATTAGAAGATAATGAAGGGAGACGTGAAAAAACGGACATCGTGTTGTTTTCATATGGATTACTTTATCACAGAATATCTGTTTTCGGCGGCACTTGATTAGTTTAAAAGTAGACAAGTCAGGTTTTCTATAGATATCTCTCTCATGTCTCTTCGTTGAGTATTCACAGAGTTACAGTTCATTTTAATGACGTGTTTGTAAATGAAGATCAGCGCAGACAAAGGCTGCAGACAGCACACCTTGTTTGTTATCTTAATTTTATAAGTGCACAAAGTTCTGTTGTTATTATGTCTGTATACAAAAAAGTAGACCCTTTACAGATTCGATTGATGTATTGCTCTTATCTGTACGATCAAAACTGAAAGTCTAATTTAAGTTCTTTCGGGGTTATCAGGAGAAAATGACTCATAATGCGTATACGTGTTAATCGACTTCAGAGTGTTAATATTCTGATTTTTTTAGTATCTGAACAGAAAAAAGAGCGGACCTGCTCCCAAAAAACAAACAAACCAATATAATTGCAGTATGATATTTCCTTCTATTAACGAATGTGTTAACAGAGAAACACTGTTTTATATTTTCTTGTCCTGTGCAGTTGAAAGATGTGACTGTAATTTAGTTAGGGATGCACGATAAATATCGGCAGATAATTAATGCACGTCTCGTCAGTAAAGCCGGTTCTCTAATCAGCGGTAAATTCCATCAGGTATGTGATTTCACATAGAGCAGCTGTCACTACACAGAGCCGTTGTTAACTGACAAGCTGCGCAAATCCACGCTGATAATGAACGTGAATTTGCTCAGCTTGTTAGATAACAATGGCTCTGTGCATTAATTATCAGCCGATACTTATCCAGCACCCCTAAATTTAGTATTAACAGTTGTTTAATTACAGTTTCTTTTTTCAGTCTCCTCCGTATCTGTCCGTTTGCTGAAAGCCCCTCCAGGCGGTATCCTTAGCCAACCCTACCCTGCAAGCACACACCAGTTGAACACACCACACACTCGCCTCAGTGAACACACAACACACACACTGTCCCTCCAAACATCCACACAACTCCAGCCACTGAAGTGCAGGCTGAACTTCAGTATAAATCTCTCTGTCTATAGCTTATACTGCTGTCTTATCTTGTCTTATTATTCATCACACACATTTTGGGAATCACCAGCGATCAAGTGGTATGATCCTATCATGATACCAGTTTCACAAAGTGCTATATACAGCTGTTCTTATCATATGTGACATACCGTAGGTCACTCTACAGTAAGTGTTGCAAACTACATCAAATTTAAACAATACCATAATATAGAATAGAATAGAATATTAGGCTTGTTGCGATAGTCGGTGTTACCGGTGATACACGGTGTTTAACCCACCTACCGGTCATAGCACTTGACCACCGGCACCGTCCCCATCGTGTTGAAGTTTTAGCCTATAGCGATAAAGCACTTAATTCAGTTAGTGACTACGTGCCTTCGTTTAGTGTCATTTAGCATAAGCGGAACGAGCGCCGCAGTAAAGCAGCAGGTGTCCGATTTCATTTATCATTTGAGGAGAGTGAGGCGAGCTAACTGGCAAAGGATGGCAGAAGATCTGGTTTCAAAGCGAACTGTTGCAATTTAAAATGAAGGTTTTTCGTTTATTGTTTCTCATTTAGCATATTTATAATTTTTTTTGTACGGTGTATGCAGTTAATAGGCCTACCTCTTTTTTTTAACAGCTTAACGTGAGTTTAATTTTTATATTAGTTTTTTTTTTGCACTTAAGTGTCCAGTGATTATTCGGGTAGGCTACCTTATTTAACTCAGTTTTTGATGTTCGTTCGTTTCATATTCGATGGTTGTGCGGTGTTTTTTTTTTTTTTTTTTGCTGAAAAAGGCAGGCACTTTATTTAACGAATATTTATAATTATTTAACGAGTCTTGTTTGATACTTGCACGATGTGTGCAGTGGTTCGTTTTGTTAATAAATGCACTTTAAAGGTGTTTCATAAGGGCTTTTGTTTAGTTTTTGCATGGTGTGTTAAGTTATTATTCATTTTGCAATAAAGATGTGTGTAATACAAGCGAGTGTCTTATTGTTTTGTGTATTTTTATTAAGAATAAAATAAATTAACCCATGATTAATTCAAACAAATGCTACTGAATTGCCGCTAATTAAAGTGAAAGTAAAGTGAGACGTGTGCACGTCTGCACGACCGCATTTTCGGCCTCCCGAAATCCCCGACACGCAACCCCGGTGACACCGGGATTACCGTTTTTTTTACACGTCGATTAACCGGTGGAAAAATTCCGTCACCGCAACATCCCTATAGAATATAATAAAGAACAACCAAGTAATGTCATTTAATTCAGTCACATTAGCTTTTTAGTTAAAATAGCCACAAACTGGAATACTAAACCATATGTTTTCTCTAGCGATCATCCTTATTCAATTAATCTTTTCCACGGGTCAAATGAACTATTTTGCTAGTGCTGATATGTGCTTTGCTAAATTATGCGGCTAACTACTTGACATGCCACAAAGGATGTTGTTGTAATTATTGAAAAGATTGTATTAATTAATGAAACATTACATTCACCACATCTGTTAGAAATCTTAAAACTGCAGTCCTGGATTGGTCAATACATCCCAGCTGTGATAAAATAAATGATATAGGTTCAGCATCTAAAGATTAAGATCTATTAAGATCATTTGTTTACATGTCAGACACTAAATATTCTAGCAGAGAGATGCCATATTTCGAAATTTATATATATATATATATATATATATATATATATATATATATATATAAATATATATTAAATTATTAAATTAACTATTAAATTAAATATAATTAAATTATATTACCATTTAGTTTCATAAATCATTATATGTAGTATTTTTTCCCCCAATTAGAGCAATTACATTGTATTGGAATTATATGATCTAATTCATGAAAAGTTTTGTGTTTACGTATATTATATGTTTATAATTTTTTATTATATTATATTATATTATATTATATTATATTATATTATATTATATTATATTATATTATATTATATTATATTATATTATATATATATTATATATATTATTATGTAGTTTTTTTTACAATTAAAGCCAGGCCATTACATTGTATTGAAACTATATTATCTAATACATGAAATGTCAGTTGTAAAACTCCTGAGAACATTGTATCCACATAATAAAAACTTGAAAGTACAGATCCCCCTCTACACAAACACACACAATTGACACGAGAGCACATGCACAACGCACAAATGTGTACATGCACAACATGCAACACGCAAAATAAGATACAGAATGAGACAACCAAGAATGCACAAGTCATAAACAAAACATCATGATTCTCCCTGTGAACTACATCAACCACATCTCCAAACAGTGGCACCTAATGAGCCTTCATTCAGAAAAGCCACAGTAAAGTGTCCTGTACCACTACATCAGACCACTGCAGCTGTTATGAAACCAAGTGGCTGCTCTGTACGCTGTAGATCATGCACCCTGAAATCATCCTGCCCCACAGATCCCCCTGGAATCAATCTGGAGCCCTACCGACCTACACCCCTCATGCACGCACATCCAAAACAGACACGTGTAGAACAAAACAGTGACGCATCGGAGTGGAGAAAGACGCCGCTTACCATGCTTTATCCTGACACACAGAAGAATGTCGCACGTCTCTCGTACACACTGACATGCAGACACACACTACACGCATGAAGCCAGAGAGAGTGTAGGAGGGGAGAAAGAGTTGGAGTGAGACAGCATGCAAAGTGGAGGATGAGTAAAATTCAATTCAATTCAAGTTAATTTGTATAGCGCTTTTTACAATGCAAATCGTTACAAAGCAACTTTACAGAAAATTACGTTTCTACAATATTTAGTAGTAGCTTATAAGTGGTGACTGTCGGTTTGTGCACGTATGACAGGATTTTTATAAAAATTAATACAAGAAGTAGTCAGCCAGACGATGAACATTATTAATATTATTAATAATTAATAGTTATTATATGATGCAGTCACACTTGTAGCAATATTGTAAAAACCACTGAGATCTAAATTGTGTAAAGTGCAACCACAGATTGGAGGCATATACAACATAACAGGGTTGACGGCTGTGTGATTTCTGAAATCAGATTCAGGCTCAGGCAAAGCATCTCAGTGGGTTAAGAGAGGGAAAGAGAGAGTGTAGAAACTTATTATGCATTATTATCTCTATATATCATATATATCTAGGGCATATGGAGAGCTCACAGCCAAACAGTATCTTATGTAACAGCTGGACGTTGTGCTGAGGGAATGCAGTGAGCATGTGTGTGTGTGTGTGTGTGTGTCTTCTGGTCATCTTGAATGATGTATGGGAATGGTTTTTGATCACACGCTCTTTTCACACTGCAAACAAATCCAGTTTTGTTCCATATGCTATATTTGGCCCTGATTATTATTTTGATGAAATGTGATTTGTTTGTTCAGACTATATACTGTAAAAAAAGATGGACGATGCGTCTCCACGTCCTCCCACTATAGAAAAGTGAAGCCGCTACCATCTTCTTGAGTAAATTACATTATTTTTTGGGGCCCCACCAGTGTCACATGCACACACAGTGTTGGGAGTAACGCCTTACAAGTAATGCGAGTTACGCAATCAGATACATTTTTCTCAAGTAATTAGTAAAGTAATGCATTACTTTTTAATTTAGAAAGAAATAGCTGAGTTACTTTTTCAAATAAGGGACGCTAGTTACTTTATTTTTCAATGTATTGGCTGCCAGCTCTCGTGTTGCCATGTTGAGAGAAATCGAGAGTAAGTGCAGAGGCGTTGGGTGCGCTGTGTGAATGTTACTGTAGTTCTAGACTAAATATAAACACGTATTTACTCATCTCACTGCACTAAAATAGATTCAGTATTCCTCAAAATGGAACACATAACATCCAAAAAAAGAAACAATAAAAAGAGGGCTTAACATTTCAATTATATACTTCAAGTATTCTGCAGTATCAACTTTCCAAAGTCTGACACCAAGACATACAAAAACTCTGATCTGCTTAAGGAAGACACACTTGTAATACACACTGTGTTCACTAGAGGGAGACAAAAAAGCACCACTAATCACTTATTCACAGCATCTTGACAGATTTCAAACACATATGATGTGTGCACTCACCATCTCATGCACTAATCAGGCACACGATTGACCCTGTGCACTTAATGTGTTCTTTTGAATATGTTTTTCTCTGTCAGGTGTGTCCACAAAAGTGTAGGGTGTCATGTCTGCCATTTAGTGATTCAAACTGTACAATTAAAGTCTAAAATGGATTCTGAGGATGCCATTTTCGACACGGCCAGCATCGTCAGGGCCACAACAGGAAAAAACACACATTTATACCATGACATTCTCAAAAATAAAAAACTGAGGAAACAATTGAGAAACAGAAAGTCGAAGTATCTTACTGTCACACACTAAACAACAAAATATATCTTGTTATAAACAGCACAAAAGTATGACTCTGTTCAGTAAACAACTCAGTCAGTCAAAAGTTGAGATGAAAGTGTATGTATGACAATGTATGAAGTGACTAAATACTAAATGGCTGACAGAATGTGAGTAAACTAACAAAAAAAAAACACCCAAAACAGCTCCTGAACACCTTATAAAGAATTAATTAATTTTAAGAATTAAAAGTTAATTTTATCACCATTGGATCAAAAACAACAAACTATTAAATGCTAAAGGAGGAAAATCTAAATGGTCAAACTTCAAACTCAGGCAGTGAAGAGTTCCCGCCTCTCCTCTCACACAACCCAATGAGCAGAGTCACTGCTGTCTGGAATGCAAAGCAGTGTGTCAAGCAGCCAATTAGGTGGCAGCAGATGAGGATCCAGCCATGGAGGATACGGAGTGCATGACAGAAAAAAAAGCTTAGGGGAAAAGGAATGGTGTGAATAAAAGGTAAAGGAGTGGAGTCTTACCTTGGGGGTGGGGCAGGAGGCAGTGGAGAGGCGGGACTGCTGAGCACAAGGAGACTCCGAAGGCGTGGAGCTGAGAGAGGTGGTGTCCCGCGGCAACACCTGCACACCTCGTGAAATGATGGACTCTGGGATCTGTTAATAGAAGAAAGGAACAGTCCGATTCAGTTAAGAACCAATATTCAGTATTTTTACTTACAGTGCCATTTAAAAGTTTGGAGTCGGTAAGAGTGTTTTTTTTTTTTCTAAGAAATTAATACCTTTATTTAGCAAAAAAATACATTAAAAGCTCAAAAGTAACAATAACTGCATTTATAATGTTATAAAAGATTTGTATTTCAAGTAAATGCTGTTCTTTTGAACTTCGTATTCTTCAAAGAATCCTCAAAAATGTGTCACTGTTGCCACAAAAATATTAAGCAGTACAACTGTTTTCTACATTGATAATAATAAGAAATGTTTCTTGAGCATATAATCTGAATATTATAATGATTTCTGAAGGATCTTGTGACACTGAAGACTGGAGTAATGATGCTGAAAAATCATATTTTCTATCAAAGGAATAAATTACATTTTAAAATGTTTTAAAAATGAAAGAAATTTTCAAATTGCAATAATATTTCACAATATTACTTTTTTTATTGTATTTTTATTAAATAAATGCACCCTAGGTGAGCATAAGAGGCACATTTGATATCAGTAAACTGAGATTAAATTAATTTAAGTAAAAAATGAATAAGTATGAATAAAGATTTTATTTAATTAATTCAAACTATTCTATAATTCTAGAATAAGAATATTTAATACACAATTATTTTGATTTATTCTATAATACTAGAATAATTCTAGATTATTTTAATTTATAATACACGCAAACACACACACACACACACACACACACATATTATATATATATATAATATAATATAATATAATATATAATAATTAAAATATGACTGCCATACAGGAACAGTGTGTGTTGGGTTGTATGCTGCATAGCATTAGCCAATCAAAACACAGCATATTTATATTTATAACTCTCAAAGGTACACCAGCATCAAGGGGGGGGGGGGGGGGGTAAATAATCATGTAACACTACATTAACCTTGACTCACATAGACTTTTGACTACTACAGGAGCAGTACAGACCACACAATGTCGACAGAAAGTATCAATGAACCTCCCCAGACCAATATTTGAAACACCATTATCTATACAGAGTGATGTTTGTTACTGTATTCGGACTGAGACTCGCTGCCTTTGATCCAGCAGGCGAGTCTTCGTGCGGTAACAAACTGCAGCCATGCTGTCTGGAGAGAACTGTGCTGGGATTAAGCGGGAGTCTGATGGGCAGAAAGGAGAAGAATGCAGGGATCTTCCACAGGAACGCTGGGGCTTAACGGAGTACTAATTAACACTGAGGCTAAATCAAGGCCTCACAGGAAAGAGCAGCTCCACAATCGCTTTAATTACCCAGCACAGAAGCTAACCCTGTGCTAATAATAGCACTCGACTCAACCTCTGCCTTCCCATGAGACTCGAGCTACGAGCGCTCCCTGTGGAGAACACAGTAATGCCAACCTGCATGACCCCATTATAATTACTATATAAAGACCGCTAATACAGGATATAAGTACTCAATCCTCTGCTATCAGAAAAACTTTACAAGACCCGGCATGGCTGAACAACAAGACAAATATTGCTTGCTAGAGAATAAACTGATAGAACGCACAATAAAAAGCTATAGAAAGAAAGTGTTGCTCGTCCGTGTTGTGGGTGGTTGCCAGGGTGTTACTTACTGGCAGAGTCCAACAAAACAAGACCTGGAGGTGCCAATTTATGACATTTTGGCAATTATATATATTGCTTTAAAGTATAATCATTTCACATTCAGAATAATGAAGTTTATGATTTTATTTCTCTTTAAATTAAATAAATGTGAAAAAAGTATACATATGATATATAATTATATAAAGTTAAATTGTATAAATGTTACAATCTGGTTTGCTGAATATTCAATTATAATCAAATAATATTATAAGCGACGGCAAAGCTTTATACATATTGATATTAAAGAATTCACATAAAAGTTAACAAATGTATAGTAGATATAGTCGTATAAAGTCAAAAAGTCTGACCTGGTTGTGGCAATTCTATGATATTTGGCCTACGGGGCTGTTCACACGGAACACGATTTTCTTTTCCAATGTGCTACTTTTCCATTGTTTTTTTGCTGTGTCTCATGCAGTGTCAAGTTAAAAGAATTTCATTTTTTACACGCAGCACTGCTTATAAATGTCAGTTCCAAAAAAACTGGACCAATCAGAAGGCCCAGGAGGCGGGGCAAGCTTTGTGAGCTTTTGTTTACAGCAGCAAGTTGGCATGGCAACTGTTTTATTTGAAGGTAACATGGCGTTGTTTTAAAAACAAAAGGCATTTCTCAATGTAAAGGAAGGATCCTCGGAAGCCAGAATTTTGAGGATGCTACGTCATCGACATCCGTCGAAGGACTGTTCCAATGTCGAGGATCCTCGGAATTTCAACCAAGGACTGAGTCCTTCATTCGAAAAATATCCCATACACAGGAAAGGATGCATATGTGTAGCCTTCGCGCTCTTTGCACTCTCAAATCACCCACAATCCTATGCGCACAGCTTTGCTATCTTGTTCTAAAATTCAAAAATGTCGAAGCGTTAACGGTTTTTATTTACGTTACCAAACATTTGTTATAACTGTAGTAAATATAAGTAAAGTTTAACGTTTAAATGCCAGTACAAATTACTACCATATTGATATTGTAAATTATACAAATACAAATTACGTTATTGATGGCTAACTGAACCGGACCTGTCATTTAACAATTGTTAGCTTGGTTGTGTCACCAGCATTCCTCTTATAAATAACTAGTTAAATAACTGGTTAAGTTATCCAAAATAATTTAATGTTAATATTATACCATTATACAATTCACAGCATTATTCAAACGGACCTTTTCACTGACGTAATGATGCAATGACGTGCACTTGCTAGCCTGTTCCATTTACATGTTCTCTGAATGCTAAAGAGGAGCCTCACCTAGCCTCTGAAGGAAGTGACTTGGAAGGACCAGTCCTGCCATGGAAGTATCCTTGACATTGAGAAATGCCTAAAGAGTTCCGTTTTACGTTTTTAGATGCAAATATGCGTTGTTTTTTTCTGTTTTATTTTCAAGCAATAGTAATAGTGGTGAACAGTGTTGGGTAGTAACTAGTTACAATTTAACGGCGTTACGTAATTTAATTACAAAATTATTGTAACTGTAATTAGTTACAGTTACTAAGAAAAAATGAGTAATTAAAAAATTTGGACGATTACAAAGTGGATTACATTTGAATATTTACACCCATCCACATACAGATTTAACTGATTTCTTTCCCAAATTGCACTGACTATTCTGAGACATACCGCCCTAATAATTTCCGGGATGCGGAAACACAGTTTGTAGAATCCAGTCATAAAAACGGAACGCGGACGGAATATGCCACATTTTGGATGACTAAATCAAAAGTAGGTCAGTACGCTTGAATCAAAACATGACATGGACTAGTGTCTGTGAATATTAAGCCCCAAAAATGCAATATATGACTCCTGCACGTTCTGCGTGTCTGTGGAGATCAGGCGCGGACTGGACACCGGGAGAACCGGGACAATTCCCTGTGGCCTGGCAGCCGATTTTGCCCGCTATTTTAATATCATTATTTTATAATTGCCTGCCGAATGTACTAAAGCGATCATTTGCGAATCCGCCATTTGATAATTAAATCTCTAATAAATCATGAAGTGTTAGTCATGACTCGCGCGCTCTCCGCGCCTCCGCCAAACGGTTTGGATCAGACTCAGAGTAATCAATGCGAGAGAGAGAGTGGACTGTGGAAGCGCACAGCTGGAGCAGAGAAGCAGAACTACTGTTCAGGGTTTCAGGTCAGTTTCATCTGTAAAGATGCTTTTTTGTCTTTTTTTTTTTTTATTTAATCAAGCAGCAGCACGTTGCTCATCAGTCATCACTCAAAATAGGCTACTATATAAAGGACATCATTATTATCTGTAGTAATGTTACAGTAGTAATTTAGCTGAAAAACAATCAGATTTTTTTTATAGGTTTAGGGGGAGCTACGGACAGACAACAACACAACCCTTACGAAAATTAACGTTTTAATATATTACTATAAATCCAGAGAAAATAGTTACTATTGTTTAACTGTGGTAACCAAAAATGTAAAATGATTTTACAAATTGAGTTATTTAAAAATAAATACAAATCCATTTGCAAAAACAAAACAAAACAAGGTTATTGTATATAGGCTAAAAAAAGCATGGTCAATTTTTGTAAGGGAAAAACATGACTTGTGTACAGTATTAGGATTTTTCTATAAAGATATTGTAGTATTGTAGAGTATTGTATTGTAAAGTATAGTTTTGTTCAATCTTGAGTATTAAAGTCATGAGAGAGATGGATAACAGGGCAAAATAAAGAGACTGAAGAGAAAAATGGAAGTGAAGGTGCAGTTCAGGAGAGAACTTTTAATTATTTTGCATGTCCCCAAATTAAAGATTTAAACTTTTTTTTTATCTCAGGTCCATACCAAAAATAGTTTTGTCCATGAATTTGTTTGTATGAGTTTGAATTTTCCAGTCTGAATTTTTTTCCCAGTCCGCCCCTACTGTAAATTAATGGCAAAGACATGGTTTCATTTACTACACATGGGCCTAGTGAAGCTCGCAGTGTTTTCAACCTCTGCCGTCTCAATATAGGAGTACACGAGCACATAAACATAATTTCTAGAACTGCTCTGTGTCACTTCATGTGCATTTTACTTATTTTGAGAAAACAATCATATCATATACAAAGAGACAGCAGTTTAAAAAAAACACCAATGTTTCAGGAGTTTATTACACAGAATACGACACATGCTTATTAGATAACTGTATTTAAGTTGATGTATATGCTTTTATTTATTATTCTTTAATTTTCACAAATTTAGAAAAGTAATCAAAAAGTACTCAAAAGTAATTAGTTACATTACTTTAATAAAGTAATTGAAAAAGTTACACTACTATTACATTTTAAACAGGGTAACTTGTAATCTGTAACCTATTACATTTCCAAAGTAACCTTCCCAACACTGGTGGTGAAGCAAATCAAACAATAATAAATTGCGATGCCATTTCATTTCCTTGATTGGTTGGTTTTGAAACTGGAGGTTTAAACGGGCCAATGGAATGGCAGGACAGATGAATGTGGAAAAGTTGGCGTGGCTTACCGTATCGCTGCAGGAGCAGGTGAAATGGGAGGGAATGAAGGTGGACGGGATGAAGCCACTCAAGGGTTTCCCACCTTTGGCCATGACAACGGCATGGCTGGGATAAGATATCATGCTCTGATGATGAACATGAGATGCATAAACATGACAAGAGACGTGACACATGCAAACACAAAACAAAAGTTGATTTAATGGAACATCAAGGGCAAGAAACAATGAAAGAGAGACTTAAAAGGGCAGCGTGTTATTTTTTCAATGTCACAATACTTTCTCCATGAAATAACATGAAAATACATTACCATTATCATTGTTATTATTATTATTATGAATAATAATGATGCTCACCTTAGCAGCAATGGCAGCTGCTGTGATGTGAGAGGAGCCGCTGTCCTCTGTGGACGCCACACCACTGTCCTTCTTCTCCTCATCCTCTTCCTCACATTGCACACCCTTGTCTTCTGTTTGCTTGTGTGGGCTGGTGGTGGGTGGAGGGGAGAGGGGTGGTGGGGGGGACGGCAGGTCTTCTAGAGCGTCGTGTACCTCCTTCACCTTCACTATGGCGTCCCGCAGCAGGTCTATGGCGTGCGGCAGAGCAGGCAGGATGAACTGGAAGCACTCCTGAGACGAAACAAGTGAAAAAATGTCTTTTTAGACATGCTTCAAGCTTAAATTCTACGGAGACAGAATCACGACAAGCTCAGAGAAAACTATATATTTTTACAAGTATCACATTGTTAGCTTAGTAAATGCTTAAATGGCAGTTACTACTGGGCTACTCTGCTACTACTTTGTGTATCATTCAGTATAATGAAGAAAATATCATTTTAAAGGGGTCCTATTATGCTTTTTCACTTTTTGATTTTTTTTCAGTCAGTGTGTAGTGTGTATGTTTGAGCATAGAAAGAGATCTACAAATGTACAAATCTCAAAGTCCACTCCAAAGGGAGATGTTTAAAAAAATCCCTTTTCAAGAACTACAAAGAATGGCTCGTTTGGACTACATGTTTTCTGGGGTTTGTGATGTCACAAAGTGGCCCTATTAGCATAGAGACCACCCTGAATGAGAAGCAGCAGTCCGCCATTACGGTTTTCTTGCTGTAGCTGCTGATACAATGTCAGTGCCAAAGAGGCATTACAAGTGTTGTGTGTTGGGATGCACCTACGAACATAGGAGTCTACAAGTCTCTTTAAGCTCCACCCTCTTCTGAACATAATAACATAATAACATTTGATAAAATAATTAAATTATATAATATTCAATACAAATATTATAGTGTGTTTTTTCTTTAAAAAAATTACACTATTTTAAAAATTACATGTTCTAAAAGAAAAAAAAAAATTCAGCACACAAGCTAAGATAAATGCCTGACTGACGTAGCATTTTTTTCTATTTTATACAATATTTAACTTTCTGGTGCTTTAAATAATATGTAATCTGAGCTTTTCCTTTAAGATTTGAACAGTGGAATAAAAAATAAATAAAAAAAACTAATTCATCTGTTGTGCTGTATCTCCTCAGAGTTCAACATTATCTAGCTCCTAGCATCGAGTGTACCGTTTAGCAGTAATGTGAGGTCTTTAACGGCGTAAATCCCTCTTGTTCTCCTCCAACGTAACAGGCCACCATCTATCCAGATCCCCTAATAGGTTGACATACAGGCCAACATATTGACACTAACTTAATGGAATTTCTAATACAGTTGGACATCCTCCATTTTGAGGGGCTGAAGTCCGATAAGGACACAGCGTGTGAACTTAACACAGGTGGCCAAACTCGACTGCTCTTAAACCACATTTCTTAAGTACTTCTGACAAGGGACATTAATAATAATGAAGGAAAGGACGGCAGCGGGGATGGAGACTGGTCTAGGGAGGGTTGATGCGGTGGACTGTTTCCCCGCAGGTCTGATGTGGTTGCATCTCTCCGTTTTGGTGACTCAGAGTGAAAACGAAAATTAATGTGTGGAGACATCAGCAGTCCATAGGCTACTTCATGTCCTCTTGGTGCATGTAGGAATGGTCTATTTTTGTCTTCCCAGTGCAAGGTGAGGCATATGTGTGCACAGACCCTCTCGATCAGAGCACGCTGCTCTGTTGAAATAATGGCACCTGAGCTCAAAGAAAGAGTGATGGGCAACTCAGACATGTTGTACAGACAGGAACATGCCAATATGTAATGTGTGACATGAAGCCACATTATTCTATAATAATTTCATGTCCAGTTTCCTCGAGAAAACAGTAGATATTCCTACAATTTTTCAGAGGTAAGACATTACAAAACAACTGGACACCAACACAGTGGTGATAATCTATATTATCACCAAATAATGATAATCTATACAATCTAAATAAAGAGTGGAAATAAACATACACTTTTATAATTTAGTTTATTTTAATTAATTAATTTAGTCTTTTTCAAAGATTGCTACTGTCCCACATTTTTATAAAAAATAAAAAAAATAAAAAAGAAAATCAGGCAAAGAGACAAAAACACAGGACTATGTACTTGACAGCTTTAAAGGGGAAAAGAACAAAAATCCCCAAAAGCATTGAAAATGGCAATAAATTTACAAACAAAGAAGCAATTTAAGTTGTTTATTTCAAAATATGCATACTGTATATAACTAAGAGCATTGAGAGACTGACTATTACGCCATTCACAGTGTTCCATGATTTGCTATGATTTTCTCACCACATTTCTGTTGAACTTATTATGTAATTTCTAATCAAGCTATAATTTTTCAAACTAAATTGGGAAAATGTGATTTTCTTGTGTGTATTTAGGATACATAAAATGCTAGGCTACATCAGCTAAATTAGCAAGACAAATGAGTCAGCCATTTTATTCATTTATTTATCTCAAAGTTCTGCTAAACCCTGTGCATCGTTTTAGATATGGTAGAAATATTCAGGACTTTCAGAAAGTGCCTGAGGTTGAAGAAACATGGCCCTTTAAACATTGTGTTTGTGTGTTTCCAGGTGACTTTTTAGTCTAAACTGAAACACTGGGAACACACATGCCGACGTCTGTGGTCCTTCCCCACTACTCATTCACTCAGTTTACTTAAATGTTAACAATTTGCCTGTTTCCAAACTCTCGCTGAGAACAGCAGTGATTTAAAGGCTTTGCAGAATCCCTGTGGATCAGAGTTTCCCAAACCTGTGGCATTGTGACCTGGGTCCATCTCCTTTTTAATAGCAAGAAGGGCAAACTCTGTCCAGAAGTCTGTCCACTGGAAGGAGCTGTAAAAGGACTGGCCACAATGTTAACGCAGTAAAGGAGGGTGAACGTATATGTGAGAGGTGAAGGAAGGGGAGGGGCATGTCCTCGTGTTAAACTTATTGCCATTGTTTATTCATCCTCATGTTGTTCTAAAATATGCTTTTCCATGGAACAGAAAAATGTTTTTCTGGTTATAATTTTTTTATTTGATTTAATTTGATTTTAAATTGATTTAAGCTCATTTATTATTTGTGAGTGCAAAAAAATCCTGAAATATGTATTTATATGTATACTTAAAATTCTTATTGCATATAAATTAAATAATAAGAATTATAAATTAAATAAAAAATTTGATAAAAAAAAATATATTTTGTGTTTCATATATATATATATATATATATATATATATATATATATATATATATATATATATATATATATACACACACACACACACACACACACACACGAAACAAAAGTTTTTTTAATTTATTTTAGAGAAAGTCGACGGATGAAGAAATGATCAGAAAATATATGCACCATCAGACAGATACACACACACATAGACAAACAGCTTACCTGTGAGCCCTTCTTGCTCCCGGGTAAATTAATGATGAGGGTTTTGCCTCTGATTCCACATACGGGTCTATGGGAAGGAGATGATTAGTATTTAATCCATTTAGTATTCATAACACATCTTTTACTCTTGTGGATTTGAGAGTGACAGACAGAGCAAATAAGTGAGATGAGAGGACAGGTCTGTGCATGTGCATTCACCTGGACAGCATGCCGAGTGGCGTGACATCTAGGGAGCCCATGAGCATTGCTAGGGCCATCCCTGGAGCTTCACGCTCGATCACCTCTTTGGTGGCCTGCAGACAAGACAACACACACACACACACATATATAAGCAACAACAGGTGCATAGACCATCAATCTTTTCTTAGGGATGTCAAAAATACCAGTACAAATCAATAATAAGAGTAAAAAGCAGTCTTTCTACAGTACAGGTTTTTAGACTTTCTTTAGTCGGTGGTACACAAAAGATACTACTTTGAGAAATAAGGATGAGAATGATGATAATTTTAATTTCCAGGTATCCTTATTCCTTTAAGACTGTTATGTAAACTGTAAAAGCTTTAAGATAAAATGTAAAAACAAAACCACAAAACATAAGGACCCTGTTTAACAATGTTTCATGATTTGCACTCATGCATGCTAACAGGTTAAACTAATTCATCGATTAGAGCCAACTGTTCTTCACAGCAGTGGCATGTGCACAGCCCCGTCGCTGAGATTTTTCATTACAAACACATTTCCAGTGGGCCTTTGAAGTCTCTACTCTTCCATCTGAAATCCCCGTTCACTGAACCCTTCCCAGCATCCCCTGGGACACGCGCGTGTCCCTCCACCTCCGCCGTCCCATCCCGGTGGAACACACACACACACAGTCATATTCAAACAAACACATTCAAGAACACACGCAAAGTCAGAAGAAAAGAGCGCACCAGGGAGGGGAGGACAAAAAAAGGGATCTCAGAAAAAAAAAAACTAAAGGGATCTCAGGCTAAAAGAAGGAGAGAATTTCTCTTCGATGCGATGCACTGTGCCCTTGAATTGAATGACACTTCAAACACTCACATTAGTAAAAAGGAGAAGGAGTGCAGGGTACATCAAAAAAGTGTTACACAGAGTCGCTCCACCAGGCACAATCCCCACCAGACTCTCTCTCGCTATATATATATATATATACATACACACACACACACACACACACAAATGCACTCCTTACATTAGCCAACTTTGTTAAATTTTTGCTCACAAAAGCTTCATTTATTTGATCCAAAATACTGTAAATCTGTACTATTGTGAAATATTACTACTATTTAAAATAACTACTTTCTATGTTATGGGATTTAAATCCTGCCATGATTCAAAACTGAAAATAAAGTTATGAAAGGTTGAAACTAAGTGTTCGAAAACTCAAAATCTTACAAAAAATAGTTTTGCAAGATCGAAAAATAAGATTTGCAAGCTTGCAAAATGTAAAAAAAATAAAAACATCTCTGCAAACTTTGTTGTTTTTGAGATTTCCTTCTTCAGAACTGCAAAAAAAAAATTACGATGTTGTGCGAAGAATTTTTCAGAGTTTCAAATTTGTCAGTGTTCTCCCACTGTATTAGATTATTTTCCAGGTTTGAAACATTGTAAATGGTGATCTGAAAACTGGTGTGCGAATGTGTGAAAAAAAATTTTGAAACCCTGAAAACAGAGTTTTGCAGGCTTGTAAAGTGGTAAAAAAAAATTTAATCTCTTCAAACATAATTTTGTCTTTGAGTTTTCCTTCTTCAGAAGTGCAACACTCTTTTTAATGGTATTGTGCAATCATTTTTTCAAAGTTTCGAATTTGTCACTGTTCTCCCAGTGTATAGTTTGTTTTCAAGATTTGAAACCTTGTAAATAGTGATCTGAAAACTGGTGTGCGAATAGATGAAAAAAAGTTTTGAAACTCTGAAAACTGAGGTTCGAAAGGGCGAAACTTATTACATTACATTAGCACTCCTATTGCAGAAAATTTTTTCAGAGCGGAGTTTACAACACCCACTTTACGGAGATACGCCCACTCAGTTGTGAGCTTGCGACTCACGTGATTTGTGGCAGCGTTGTCACGCAGCTCTGCTCTGAAACTCTGAAACTCAGACTGAGCGAAAATGAAGCTTCGCAACCTCACAACTAAAAAAAATGCCTGGAGGGAGGGCCTTCTGCTCTTGGCCAATGCTTTTTCCTGTCTGCTGATGTACAGTCCAATCACAAGTCGTATTTACTGAAAAGATGGGATTGACCGACTGCTCCACCAATGACAAAAATTGTCTGCAATAGGAGTGCTAATGTAATGTAATAAGTTTCGCCCCATCGAACCTCAGTTTTCAGAGTTTGAAAACTATTTTTCATCTATTCGCACACCAGTTTTCAGATCACTATTTACAAGGTTTCAAATCTTGAAAACAAACTATACACTGGGAGAACAGTGACAAATTCGAAACTCTGAAAAAATTATTGCACAACACCATTAAAAAGAGTAAGAGTGTTGCACTTCTGAAGAAGGAAAACTCAAAAACAAAATTATGTTTGAAGAGATTAAATTTTTTTTTACCACTTTACAAGCCTGCAAAACTCTGTTTTCAGAGTTTCAAAACTTTTTTTCACACATTCGCACACCAGTTTTCAGATCACCATTTACAAGGTTTCAAACCTGGAAAATAATCTAATACAGTGGGAGAACACTGACAAATTTGAAACTCTGAAAAATTCTTTGCACAACATCGTAATTTTTTTTTGCAGTTCTGAAGAAGGAAATCTCAAAAACAACAAAGTTTTTTTACATTTTGCAAGCTTGCGAATCTTATTTTTTGATCTTGCAAAACTCTTTTGTAAGATTTTGAGTTTTTGAACACTTAGTTTCAACCTTTCATAACTTTATTTTCAGTTTTGAATCATGGCAGGATTTAAATCCCATACTATGTAAGTACATATTAAAATGTCATTTAATCCTGTAATGAAAAGCTGAATTTTTCCACACCCATTACTTCAGTCTTCAGTGTCACACGATCCCTCAGAAAACATTCTATTATGCTGATTTGGTGCTCAAGTGACATTTATTATTATTATTAATGTTGAAATGTTGAAGTTTGTGCTCCTTAATATTTCTGAGGAAATCAAGATTTTTTTTTCTTTGATAAAGATAAAATTCAAAAGAACAGCATTTATTTTAAATGGAAATTTTGTAAATTGTAACAAACATAAATGTCTTTACTGACACTTTTGATCAATTTAAGGCATCTTTGCTGAATATAAGAATGAATTTATAAAAAATAAAATAAATAAATAAATAAATAATAATAAAAAAAAAAACATTCTAAGCCCAAACTTTTACACAGTAATGTATATATTATTTATTCATAATATATAAAATGACTGGACTGTCATTTTAAATATACAAGTAATGATATTTCTAAAAAGCACTGTAAACACATTTTCCAAGAACGGTTTATCATCAACCAAACAGCATGCATGTGAACTGAAAAATAAATTGTATACAAACATACACAATGCACAAAAATACAACAAATGTCACAATTTCTCTCTCACTCAAAGTCACAGACTCAGAAAACAAGGACACGGAAACATGGGGGTGGGGGAAGAAACACACACTCACATGGACACAAACACAAACAGGTGGGCTCCCATGTACCTCAGGCGTGACATCACGGGGTGCAAAACCCGTTCCACCGGTGGTCAGGATCAAGTTGAGCTCCTTTTCATCGCACCAGTCCACCAGCGTCTCCTTTGATGCACACAAACACATTAAGTAGTAATTTTGTATAGTGCAGAAAGGTACATTTGCATCTGTTTGTTTGTGCACCATATGAGCAGTTGCCCTCAATCTAGTGATGCAACATCACATCAGCTATTTCGGGCATATAGTCTGGCCCGATAAATAAAACATTACATTTTATAAACTGCTGTTACCAGCTAAAAATACCATAATACAGTGGCTCCAAAAAGTATATGCACATGTAAGTCATTGCATCATTGCAGAAACTGACTTTTAACCAACTAGTCCACCAAGGTGATTTTTAGTGGTTGTATGAAATTTATCAGAGAAACCACAGGTGAAGTTCATCACATTAACTATGAACATGATCCACTAACATTAGTATAATTTTAAAACTTCACAGCATTCTTAAACATTGTTTTGTTTTAAACATTGTGCTTATATTTCTACTTTTTACATACTTTTACACACTTTCATTACATTTATTCATATGTGAGCTCAGATAAACTGCAAGTAAAGCACATTAACATTAAGAGTGCAGCACTACTATTGGCCTCTAGGGGGAAGTAGTGTGCAAAGGTGTGCATGGATGCGCATGTGTGCCTCATGGCCTCACTGAAGGGGTGAGAAGAAGCGTTACCTTGATCTCGTCAATCTCATCAGGGACTATTTTGTATGCAGAGATTATGCCTCCGAGCCTGTGGGTGAAACACACAAACAACAACAAACCGTTATTGTAGGTTCGGTCCCAACAGCAGGAGAGAAACTTGGAGCGAGAGAGGAAAAAAAACACAATGTGACAGAGTGCAGGAAAGAGAAAGAGCAACACAATGCCAGAGGTACCAGAAAGCTGTCAAAATACATCCCCACACACTCCACCCACAACAGGAATGACAGTTAAAGAAGAAATGTTTCTTCTTTCATGGGACTCCTGCTGTTTTATTCGCTTCTGCATTCACAGGGGTGACGGCTCACAGAGAATTCAACTTTGACAGCGCTGTTTTTAGGCCACAAAACAGGTGGATTCGCGCAATGGCTAGGTTTCAAGTACCAGTTTCCCATCTAAAGGTATATTTGTACTCCTACATGGTGTAAAAGCTCTGGAGAGAGAGCAAATTTGAACAGACATACACTAAACTTTTGAGCAAACCATGTTTAAATTCTAAAGTGCAGCACACACTAGTGGCTGCTTCTAGTACTGCAGCTAGCAATAAACAGGGACAGCAGCACAGGCACAGATCGTTTTGATTTTGACAAACAAAAAAGTACATTCTTTCTCTTAGTACTGCATGTTTATATACAAAATACATGAACAAATCAATGTTTCATGTTCATTTAGGAAGAAATTGTTATTATGTGAGAAGACAGAGGTGATACAAGATGCACAGAAGCACAGTTAAGTTGAAAATCAGTCGCCTGTTACAATGAATGGGATCAGGAGATAATGCAAGCCAGACTCGAACTTGTATCACCTGCATGAGCACCATGTTTCCCCACAATGGGTTCACACCACAATGGGTCTAACTAAAGAGGCTTTTTAAACAAGGGCAAGCTCATGTGTCAGGAAACAAAATTTTTCGATTTGGCTCAGGACTGGTTTTCTGAAGCTTATTTGTATATTTTAGGTTTTCTTAACTATGTTGTTGTTTTGCATCTACATTTTCTCATGAAGCAACCTACTGTATATGATCTGTCATCTCTGAATCTAACTATCATGATGTAATGCCCACAAAAGAGCAACAAATAGAGAAAAGGAAAAAAAGAGAGAGGGAGAAAAAGACAAGGAGGGCAGTGACTAAAAGAAGAATATGCTGAACACAAAGACGCAGAGCTCTTGGCTTTAATCCGGTTGCCAGGGAAACCGCTGGCAACCGTGTGTGAAGATTGGGGGTTTGGGGAGAGGTGCTTTAAGACAGAGATGAGTTTGGGATTTCACCCTGGGTATTTTGTTTGTGTAAGTGAATACACACATGCACACACATACGCGAACAAGTCATGGGGAAGTCGTGACTTAGTGGTTAGAGAGTTTGACTCCTAACCTTAAGGTTGTGGGTTTGAGTCTAGGGCCGGCAATACCATGACTGAGGTGCCCTTGAGCAAGGCACCGAACCCCCACCTGCTCCCCGGGCACACTGCAAAGCACAAATTCTGAGTATGGGTCACTATACTTGGCTGTATGTCACGTCACTTTCACAAAGGAAAGTGAAGGTATAATGCTGAATCTTACTGGAGCATCTTCTGAAACTGGACAAAACTGTGATTGATTGTGGCTTTATTAATGAATGTGTAAGTGGGTTGGGCTGCACAATCTTTCACATCCCGAACAAGTATGTTAACGTGCATTTGTGTTTACTGAAAAGAGGTTGAAAACTTAAAAAATTTGTGGTGAAGTGCATGGATGCAACTAATGGCCACCCAAGCTGACCCTTACAAAAACTAACCATGGTTTTACTACAAATAAAACCCCCCAAAACAAAACATGGTTACTGTAGTTAAAGCACGGTAACCACAAATTAAAGAGTTAGTTCACCCAAAAATGAAAATTAGCCCATAAATTACTCACCGTCAAGTTAACCTATGACTTTCTTCTTTCAGACGAATCCAGTTGGAGTTACTTAAAAAATTGTCTTTGATCTTTCAAGCTGTTTAATGGCACTCAGTGGGTGTTGTAATGCATCTGTCCAAAAGAAGTGAACTAAAAAGTGCCCATCCTTAACATCCTTAATAAAAAGTCCTCCTTTAGTGAATCGATGAGTTTTTGTAAGAAAAATAACCATATTTTAAACGTAATAATCATTTTAATGTAGCTTGCGCTCACTGTTGTACACGGAAGCAGTTCCGGGTGGATGACGTATGGAGGTCGGCGTTGCACATGCGCCGCTCAGAAGGGATGAACGTGGAAGCAAAAAAAAAAAAAAAACCTTTGGCGAGTTAATAAATAACTGTCTGTAGTCCCACGGCAAATAAATGTTTCTCTCATAAGGAACTATGACCTTGGTGACACTTTACTGCTCTCGGGTGAAGACACGTCCATCTCTGTTTCTCAGGTGAGTGCTCAGCTGTCCCTCTCTGGAATGTCTGCATGTTCACCTCTCTGTAGGTAAAGACGTCGGAATTGTCTCTATCCAGAGGACGGTCAGCCATGTGTGTCCCCACTATGATTAATTCATCTCTATTTATACCACATATCGTTAGTAAAACTGAGAGCTCTTCCGATGAATCAATTCACCTGAGCTGACAGAGCACTGGAGATGTAGCTCGCCAATCAACAGACAACACACACATACCTTATCCATCAATACGCTCTGAACTATCTCTACCTTCTGGCTGCGCCCCATGCTTCTCTTCCTCTCTGACATCTTTCAGAGACCTACATCCCGCTGTCTCTGTCGCTCCTCTGACCTTGGTCAAGATACATAGAATTGCTATGATCAAATCTTTAGTTTTTGATAATAAAGTAGAAACAGAGATAGATTGGCATTGCAGGTTCTGTTACAATGCAGTCTCGGAACAAGTTCCCAACTATTCCTGATCCATCATAAAGACCTATGACCCCACTGCTCAATCCTCTTTACCCATAACGCCACAACACCAATAGCCCCAGATAATTTAATTATTTGGATGGGGCACTGCATTCTTGCTCTGTCTGAAATCAAAAGCTGCTTTATCAACTTAATAGGTCATGTTTGATGTAAGTTACATCTCAAGGAAACTGGTCTTCCAAGGTACTTCAGAAATCAACTAGATTTGGTGCATCTTTTTAGACAGGTTGTTAGTGAATATTTGATTTGGATGTGCCTTGAGACCTTCCAGCCTTCGGATTATGTCTACAGAAGGAAGCATTTATATGAGAGATGAGCTCTGCTTCTTGCTGAAATATTATTAAGGCAAAGCAAGGCAAGGCAAGGCAAAGCACGAGAGGTATCTGCTGAAGTATACAAGAAGTAGCTGCCTTACGAGAGGCCTGCATTATGTGAAGAGTCCTCACTATAATTATTTGCAAGAGTGCATGCCGACATACTCTAGTCTGCACACAAGCACTCCTAAGTGCAGTCTCCAGCAGTTCAGTTCTGCATGTGGTGATTTTTTTAATGACCTTTGATGCATGACTGAGGAAAGATCCACCTACAGTATAATGTAACTGACACTTTCACTTGAAATCCTTACTATCTATACAAATTGCAGGATGTAAAAGAGATTACTTAATCGTTTATATATTAGCTGGTCTTATGGACCCAGATTTTTGACTACTAATGTAAAGTCTTGTCCATTTTGAAGTGTATTTTAGCCAAAAAACATGTCCCTAAGGGCCTTTTAGAAAGGTCTGCATTCAGTTTCATTTAGAAAAAGGATCATCAGCCACCACTGAGTTGCTTTTTTTACAAAATGTTTTAGGGCTGCTTAAGAATCTTGTTTACTTGCTAGTCTAAAACACAACTGTTAAATATCTTTCAAAGATCTGATGCCATAACCCTGGCAAACTCTGGCAATCCCAGCAACAAGCTGTTACTCAGAAGCATTTATTATATCAGATTGACAAACTATAAAGAAAACCTTGCTTCCCAGGAAACTGCTAAAAGCCTGTGCATCTCAATTCCTGGTAACTGTATAGAAGCTTTGCTTCAAATTCTGTCGATTCACAGATTCAATGACATTTGAACCAATGCATGAAAGGTAATGCAGACAGACAGAGTAAGAAACTGTAGCAGCTTTTCCCCCTTTTGCAAGGGATGGGCTCTTGGGCCTTGTCCCAAAGTCCTCCACCAAGTTCACACATCAGTCTGGATTGTTGGGTAGTAGTTCACATCAGTGTGGGATCAGCATAAGGCTGCATTCGAGGGCAGTTAAGAGGGTTACACTATGGCAAGGATGTCCAATCCTGCTCTTGGAGGGCCACTATCCTACAGAGTTTAGCTCCAATCCTAAATGAAACGAATTAATCAAGGTCTTCAGGATTACTAGAAACTTCCAAAAAGTGTTTTGAGGCAGTTTAGAGGACTCTGCAGGACACTGGCCCTCCAGGAGCAAGACTGAACACCATTGCCCTGCCGTTTTGTGAACTTCATGAACATGCCTTGATCTGGGACAGAGCCTTGATCTCCATGCCTTTGAATTTGGGACAGAGCCTTGATCTTCATGAAGGACATCCATCCGTTCAGCACAGAAAGACTAGGAATGGATCACGATGACTGGAAATGTCCTATGGTGAACAGGACCTGATGCATGGGCATTGTAGTATTGTACATAACCAATGTGTTGTGTGTGAGTCACTTACAAGGACGGGTCATGGACAAGATCTTTAAGGTTTATTCCACTGCGGTCCTCAGCAAGGTTTCTGAAGCAGCTGTCACTCACTGCAGACAGGAAAGAGATAGAGAAAGGATGTGAGACATGGAAAAAGAGAAAAAAAAGGCACATCATTGAATGGAAATAACAGAATGCCCCTTCGCAGACCATACATGTCTGATTCCTTGAACATCCTGTTAGTCCTGAGGTTTGAGAGAATATGAGTTATGTCCAAACCCATTACTCAACAAAAGCACATAGCTACAAGCATGAAGATTCATACTCATGTATACTATGTAACGGAGTGTTACACACCACAGAGCATTAACATTACTGTCCTCCTCTGTGCTGTCAAATTCCTAGAAGATTTTACAACCTTTATAATGGTGAGCAGAAACACCACCAATGATAACCATCAGTTCAGTACACATCCTCAAGCACCACCACAAAACTACCAGTAGTTACAATTGCAACTGTAGTTAAAGGGGGTGTATCAATAAAAAATTATCTTGCTTCTTTTCTTCTTTTTGAACACATAATAACCATCTACAAATGGTATTGATGCCAGCTACATGGTATTGATGCAAATACAGTAAGCTCATAAGCATAACCCTAACCACATTCACATATCAATGCCTATTTAGAATTCACTAGCATTAAGTGAGAAGTTAGTAAGAAATTAGCCAATTAAATGTATAGAAGTCTTAAAGACATATTTCATCCAAAAATAAAAATGTTGTTTGGACTGTATAGGCAAAAGGGTTTAAACATTCTTAAAAATGTCTTATTTTGTGTTCCACAGTACAAAGTAAGTCATACCAGTTCAAAATGAAATGAGAGTAAGTAAATAATGACATTTCCTTCTTTTTTTTTGGTGGGGTGGGGGGTGAACTATTCCACTAAAAGCACAGTAGTACAAAAAAGTTGATAACAGGCATGAACTACATGATCGCTGTTTGTGGCGCAAGAAAACTTGACTAAATGTATTACTGTACTTTGGGGAACAAAATAAAAAAGTATGGACTATATCAGTGTTGTAGTCAAAGCCAGTTAAGACTAAGACAAGAAGTGGGTCGAGTCTGAACGAAGCCTGGTTTAGAATCAGTGTCGCACAAGTCTCCACAGTGTATGCATACTGGTCTAGCACAGAGTGAACATATCTGCGAGTCGGTACAGAAAAACAAAATGTATCTGCAGTGTTTGTATTCTGAGACAAGACTGAATGTTCCAAATGCTCCAGAGTCCATGACAAGACCAAGATCAAGTCCAGACTTAAGTATTACAATCCCTCAAGTCAACATTGAAACCCTATTTAAACCTGGTCTTATTGTGCATTTTATCTCAAAGAAAAATATCTTTACAATAAAACAAATTTCTATGCCTCTGAAATGACTTTTTAAGGTCACCATTTCCTCTTATTTCTCAACCACCAGTCATATAGAGGTGACTGTTCATAATTCATTCTCTATGGTTAAATGAAGTCTATTCCTAAATAAATTTCTCATCGAATATGCATCAGCTAGAAATATGCTGCATTACCAAATTAAAAAAAAAATGCTGCAAATGCTTTTATATGCTTTTAATAGTAATATAAATAATAGTAAATTCAACTGCATTGTGATGTGGATATATGAGGGTCTAGAATAGCTCAAAACAAGTCAAAATCTGTGACGAGAAAAGAGTGACCTGTGCTGTGTAAATAAATGATAAAGCACTGCCATTCACCATCAAATTCTCTATCATGCACAAGGGTTCGCTGCAACACTTGCTTCATAATTGCAGCATTTTCTCACCCTTCTCTCTTTTCTCCTCATCTCTTGCTCTCTCTGTTCTCTCGCTCTCTCCACCCTGTAACCCTTGATCTATAAATAGGCTGGTGTTTCCTGCAGGAGGCAGGAGAAGTGAGCTCTCCTCAGAGAGGCTGCAAAGAACTTCTTGTCACAGGCACACAAATGCAACGTCTGTGTGTGTTTAAATGAGTGTGAAGGAGGAGGATTATTCTGCCGATGCATAGAGTATATAAGTGACCGTGTGTATGCGAGACAGAGAGAGAGAGAGAGAGGTTAGCGATGTTAAGGCATCAGAATGTTAATGTCACCACAGCTCTGCCCTGCATGAGAGGAGAGGGGAGTTGTCTATTTTTCCGGACCTACTAAAAAGCTACACCTCTCAAACAAAGCATGGTTAAGCAGATCAAATCCTTGTCAAAGCCAATGTCTTTGTTCCTTTCAAACATTACAAAAACTACTGTGGTGGTACCCTCTTAGCAACCAATGATAATACCATAGTTATTTGATTTATACCATGACATTGATTCAAACACCATGGTGCATTGCATTACATGGTATTCCGATGAACTCAAAAAATAAATAATCTAACTCATTCCACTGACTGTCTGTTTGTAACCGGTTGACAAAGGCTTGTAAATATTCAAATGTATAATGATTATACACTTCACAAAAAGTACTGATGGTAGCACCATGGTACTGTGATACCATGGTATTTAAATAGTATTCCCAAAAATATGATTTAACCATATGGTACTATGATAGAAATGGTTGGTAATACTATAATACTCCACAATGGTATTTAAAAGAACGCCAAGGTACTTAAAAGAATTCAGTATAACTATAATATTTTTGAAATATGAACAGAATAAGTACTATTTAGGCTACATATCATGATATTATAGTACTCTTAATGTACTTCAGAGAATATCATGCATTCCCATAGTACAGTGATGAATGGTAATACCACAGTAATTTGATGTATACCATGGCACTCAGAGGAAAAAACATGGTAATAGTATAGTATGTGTTCAATTAGCATGGAAATACCATGTTACATTTTTAGTTTGTTAAAAGGAAATATAGTGTTACATTAAGTAATACAAGCGTAAATTAATTACTGAACATCTCCAATTCTCAGGTTACAAAGAAACAGCTTCCTTCAAGCTCTGTTTGTAGGAAGGTACGAGCACACACTGACACACACTCTTTCTTTCTTCCTCATGTCTGTGACTCACAGCTCTGCAGACGGAAAAGTCTGTCTGCATGGACACTTTGGTGAGGTGAGAGTTTCCCTCTCAGCGTGAGACTGTGTGTGTGTGTGTGTGTGTGTGTGTGTGTGTGTGTGTGTGTGTGTGAGCGTGTGCAAGTGTGTGTTGCCTGCGGCTGTGAGTAGGAGTTAGACTTGCATGAGCTGAGCTGGTGTAAAACCCTGTCTCGTTAACCCCTGCCTACATCCAGAGAAGACCTGTGGACCTCACTCTGTTCCTCAAACAGCACAGGTCCAACACCTGGGAGCAGATAAGCCCAGCTTTGAGCTGCAAATCTCGGTGGAGCAACATTCCCTATAAAAAAAACCCTCCTGCTATAAAAGACTGCATATAGAAACATCGGGTACTAAAGCTCACAGCAAAAGGACGAGTATGACTCCGATTGGACGATCAGCTAATCCAGTTGGTTTAATTTTCTTTCTGTCTTGTTTCATCCCCCTTCAGGTTTTTCAAGGTTTATTCTGACACTAAGTAGCAAATAAGTTTGAAACTTCTATTAAAGAGCTCTTTTAGTAGCCTAACATGACTAAAATTAGATTTGTACATTTTCCGAGGCATGTGTGAGTTTTGCAAAACTAGGTTATAACTAGATACTAACCCTGAACCTATTTCTACCCCTAACCCATGTATATACCTTATATTTTCCAGTACTTTCGAAAATAAGTATACAGTGTAAGTACATGTAAAGTAAAATAAAGTGCAACCATAAAAACGAGATCAAACTAATAAACTAGTGTCAACACCAACAGATGATAATGTTCTGTTTATTGCACGTGTACGCTGCAGTCTTAAAGCTGTGTGGCTTGTAATTGGCTGTCAGTGGTCAAATCGTTCATCAGCTGGAAGAAAATCATCCTGAAAGGGACTTCAACAATATTGTTGTTAATGTTACAGTCAGAGGCACCGATTTATGTTAATGCCACTGGGTGCCCAACCTCCGTAATGATATGGGCTCATTACTCAGTGTTAAACTAGGCCTACTTGGTGTTCATTTTTCAAGTCTTTTTCTCCATGCGAAGATCTGCTGATGAAGAATTAAATTCACAAACAGAAACACATGGACTGCAAAGAGTCAAGTAGTCAGACATTTGAAAGTCATAAATACTGACGTTAACACACACAGAAAATATTTAACGGAAGCCACGCAGATGCAAATGGGGTAAATAGCCTAATGTTTTGTGTTTTGAATTGATTCAAATAAACATTGACCGGCCACATATCACATTGTTTATGTATGTAATATATATATATATATATATATATATATATATATATATATATATATATATATATATATATAACAATTTTGTACAGAGCTGTTGAAACACACATAAAATGAAATCAACAGATGCAAGGAGTATTTGATGAAGTCTGTGTACATTAATGTTTACTCTAACTGTATAGAGATTTTTACGGAGGAAATTAACAAATGTCCTGCTCATTTTTGTTCATTGCGGAGTTTTGCAAGCTCGCGAATCCTCATTTGAACAAAACTTCATGAGACAGTTGAAGTGATTACAAAGCTCTTTGTGTGCTTGACGTATATAATCTATTCAGAATTTGGATTAAAAAAAATAAAAATCAGCCACATACTGTACATGCTGCAGTTTAGGGAAAGACATCCGCATATTATCCGCACACTGAAAAGAGCAACGGATGGAAAAAAATACATGAGAAAAATTATTTAATTTTTTAATTATTTAAAATTATTTAAGTTAATTGAGGCCAGAGCACACTCAATTTCTGAAGAATCCTCAGTATTTAGTTCTAGAAGCAGGCCTGGATAATACTGTGTTTAGGAAAGTTTTCTTCAGTAGCTCATATTTAGGCGATCACATGGAATTTTATGTTGCAGTAGGCTATGCTTCAATGTCAAAAAAACTGGATTCTAACTCCTCTGATTGGCAACTGGGTTCAAGAACTCAACAAATATGCCTGTGATTGGCTACATTGCTCAACGTTGCAAAAACATTTAAATAGAGACATTTTGATGCTCTCCAGAGTGCAAACCCAAATATGCACTGGATAGTTTGCCAGATCTGTTTCTCCAGTTTGATAGTGAAAAGTTTCTAGGAACCTATGGTTACAGTTGTGGTGTAGACTTAAAATGACTATTAAAACTTTGTAGCATTTGGAGCATTCTTCTCAATGTGAATGATATTATCTTATTTAAGGAGCTTGCTTTCTAGGTAGAAACCAGCTGCATATTGAAAAGATGAACAAATGATTTTCAATGACGAAACTGGCTGCACTTTTCTTTTGAGATTTTCTGAGCTGGCAGACACGCCAGAAAAAAAAGTATAAAAAAAAAAAAAGTGAAATTTCCATCTGATGTCCATTTTAAACACAATAAATAGCTGGAGAAGTCTGGCATATGTCACCAGAGAAAAGTGTGTCACAGGACATTTTGATTAAACATGAAAAAAATACCAATAAAATATCAATAACATGTATTTAGAAAATAGTTTGGGGGACTTTTCATTTCATGTGGTTTAAAAATAAAAATCAAACAATAATAAAAGCCTACCACCATGTCTCTATGATATTCTAGTTGTGATTCTGTAGCTGATGCGTTAACAATGCCATGGTCATGGGTTCATTTCCCAAGGAATACCTTGAATTTAAGTTGCTTTAGGTAAAATGTTTGTTTTTATCTAAAAGTGGACAAATCATCCTTGAAGGCTCAACTTTCCATACCAGCAGCCCAATTTGAAATCCTTCATGCTCTTAGCATAAATGATGCAGGACAAGCTATGTGCCAAAGTTCAATACCTAGGGTTAGTAATTTTTTTAATTTTCCAAAGAGTAGCCTTCTCAAGCACCACTATCAAAATGAGTTAGAGGCCTTTGCTGTGTTCAGATGTGTGTCCAGTCAGAGTTGTGCATGTGAAACATCCTGCTGACCAATCAAAGAAGCCCCCTGGACCAACTCCCCAAGAGCGATGTTATATATCACTCACTCCTCACTCTAGATCTAATCAATGAGCATCTCTACTGCCCTCTGCCTCCACCTTCATGACTATGCAAGACTGCTCTGGAAACAAGAGATATGGAAAGAAAATGGAATATGAGCTAAAAGAAAAGGGTTTCCAAGAAGAGAGGGAGCTGGTCTGTGTAGGTTTCAGTTGAACTTCATTAGATCAGTGACAGGAACATAGCGATCCCCAGGCACGTGGTTAACAGACACGTTGTGTGTGTGTGTGTGAGGGGATGATGTTAAGGAGAGAAGAGAGAAAGTCACAATGGAACTTAAATCTGTGAGCTGCATTTCAAAGCACCTTTATGCAAAATGTATCGTATAGAGCCTACAAAAGCTCAATTTCTAGATAAGCGTTTCACAAAGGCAAAGAAGGGAACGGGTAAAAAGAAAAATGTGAAATGTGAAAGAATAGTGGACGTGTTCTAGAGAGGAATGAGGGACGTTTAATTAAATCATTGAGAAAATACCAACATCATCTTTCCTATAAAAACACACACATGCATAGTCAAACACATTTATACAATGGTGACAGGAAGTACTGAGTAGCACTTCATTTAGCAGTCATGACTTCTAAAAATTTCCTGCAGGCTACTCCATCACTCCAGCACATCAACTTAAAGGTATTTTGGCCTACTTCTGTGCACAGGACTGCTTCAAGTCACTGATATTTTTGGTTGTTTTGAATGACTGCTGCCCCCGGGTCACTGCTGTTACATCTTGATTCAGTCAGGGCTCAAACTTTAGCCATTCAGACTTACTGATCAACATATACAAGAAAATAAATGATCCCCAAAACATTGTGAACCATGCTCATGAATGTGAATTAGGGGATTTAAAATTCCCCAGACATTTGTAACCAATTAAATGGTGGGTTCGTCCATTTTAAAATAAACTACTCACCAGTTGCATTTTCTTTGCCATCTTTGGGGACATTGGATGCATATTTAGCGAATGTTACTAGCTAGGGATGGGATGGTATGAAAATTTAATATCACGATTATAGTGACTAAAATTATCACGATTATCAATATTATCACGGTTTTGTTGAAACAAGATGAAAGTGTTCAAAAATAGTTGATGCTCAAACTGAAAACATTTCAGCAAGTTTTATATTTAATAATCAACAAACAACTAATAAAACAAGCAACTCTATGTACTTAATTTAAAGAAAGATTAAATTCTGTTACATTTCCTTCCTTACAATGAAAAGTGTAGAAGCATAGAAAAGCATAGAAAAGTCACTGACTCGCCATTCCTTCTCGAAAAAAAAAAAAAAAAAAACATTGTGCGCTGCGCTTGCGTCAGACTGTTGCTGGCTGGACATGATTTAATAGCGAGTTATTAAAACCGCGATAATCAAACACGGTTTTAATGATAATTCATTTTTAAACGATATTACTAACCTTCAGCACATTTTATCACGGTTATCGATAAAACCGGTTATCGTCCCATCCCTATTACTAGCTTTATGTCATGAAAGATTGGATGGAAATTTAAAAAGACAAAGTTAGTAACCATTTCTAGTCTAATTTTAATATGTATAAAGTTGATAATAAATGTATGTGATTAAAAAGTTCCTAAAAAAGTAGGAAAGCAGCTCTGTATCAAAATATTTACTGCCTAAACCCTTATGCTTCCACTGTAAGTGTATATTGCAACATATTGTTTAATCTCACTGCTAAAAAGACAACTAAAATAACAATATATAAGTGATTTAACAAATTAACTAGTGATCGACGGATATGTGTTTTTTGACAGCCGATGCCGATATCTTGGAAAGCAGGGGATGATAGCTGATATATAAAGCCGATATGCTTTAGATGACAGTATTTTCACAAATAATAAAATATTTAATACAAATATAATTAAAAAGAAAGTAAACACTGTAACCAACAGGGGACTCAGTATTCTGGGAAGTTTGTGTGCACTGGGAATCCTTTTTTTTTTTTTTCAAATAAAGCCAGGGTAACCCTCAATTTACATACCAGCACATAGTGAAAATGACATGAATATGACAGTGGGCAAATGCATAAAGTGTAGCATAATTTGAAATCACGAGTTTATAGTTTAAAGCATTCAATTCACACGGACTGACCATCACACAGAAATGTGAAGTTTGTGAAATTAAATGTTCATTAGTCATTCAAAGATTTGTTTAAATTATATAAATGCGTATGTGCTTAATGCTGACGTTAAACAAGAAAGTATTATAATGTTTGCCTTTCTATTACTAATAGGCCTTATATACAAGAAATCGTTATAATACATTCTGTATACATTCCTTTCTTTGTTTAACCGCTCTATGTGATTATTAGATAGACTTCCATCTGTGTTCGACAGAACTGTTAACGATGACGACGACAAACAAGAGAGAGAGAGAGAGTGTGAGCACTGTATGCGCTCAGGCGCTGCCGCTCTCAGCACCATCAAAATAAAAGTCCCACCTCGAACACATCGGCCAAGCAGAAAAACGTATCGGCCAATGCCGATATTTGAAAAATATCCGATTTATAAGGCTTGGCGATATATCGGTCAACCACTAAAAATAACAAGCCACACATTTCAGCTTCCCTCATAGCAAGCAAATTCATTTAAACTAGTCAAGCTAGCATTTTCTGTACTTCTTTAAAAAAACAAATCCAAGAAATATGCTCCATAAACACTAGGCTCTTCAAACTGAAGATCATCTCACTGGCCTTCTGCACCAACAGAATCCACTCTAAACATCCAATCATGACGTTCTGTGAAAGTCAGACTAAAGAATGCCACCCTGATCAAAGTCTTAAAAACCATGTGTTAAAAGTTGCCCTCGTCTTCTGTCTTTTTCCAGAGCAGATTAATAAAACATCATGCACAGCAGCTCCACTGCTAACTTGCTTAGTCAGCAAAATGTTGCACATCTCTCAATACTGAACACACATACAGGACGCATGCAAACAATGCCAACACCACACAATAACAAAGCAAGCAAGCACACACACAAAGAAAATAAGTTCCTAAAAGAAGGGAGTGCTTTTAGTCTGTCTTTTGAAATTTTGAAAGTTCACACTGACAATCAATGTCAAATAAATATTCACAGTATTAGGAAAGACCACACTTGTTGTGCACTGCACACACATTAAATTTCATGTATATCATCCATCATAACACACGTTTTCTATTTATTTATTTTTTATTAGAAAGTAGACATTTCACTCTCTATATATTTTTTTTCATACACTGAGTTTCTAAGATTCTTGCTCAAGTTCACATGACCGAGACGGCAGAAAGCACATCTTGTTTACTTTAATTATTTTACAGAAGCACAACATTTAGTTGTTATTCTGAGTATATACAAATAAACGTAGAATCTTTACAGATTCGAAAGATTTATTACTTTTATCTGTATGACCAAAAATGACGGAGTATTTTAAGAGCAAGTGAGAGCACTGGTGCCTCCATCTGTCCTGCTGTGAGCGCGCTGCTGTTTAGTGTCCACACACACCTTAATAGCGCACATTTCTGCAGGTTAACATTAGATTGCGCGGCCATGTAAAGGTGTTACTACATACATCTTTTAGATGAAAAGCTATATTTGAGGTTGATGGTGGGCTTTTGGATGTCCTGCCAGATGTAGGCTACTGTATTACCACATAGCCATTAACAATCTGTCCGTCAAAAGATACGTCATTCACTTAACCAGCCACACCAAAGCAAACAGGAGGAGAGCATAAAGAGACAGAGCAATTACAATTGAGTTCAAAATTAAAATATAGTCCTAAAGTTTATGGTTTATTTATTTAAAAGGTAGGCTATTTTTGTGTATAAAGTTGGAGATCAAAGTGTTATTACGATTCTCGGTCCCACCTACTCCCGCTGACATTTTTTCCTGTCCCGTCCCAATCCCGTGATTTATAGTGATTTTGTTTCAATCCGAGTCACGAAAAAAATGCCTACACTTGAGAGACAAAGCAACCGTTGAAAATCATTTGAAATTTGTGTCATCACATCATAAATAGAATGCTACAGCAGTTTACTGTCAGTGATTTGTGGAGCCATGCCGCACCGCATCCAGTGTAAACAGCATAATTGATAATACGGAGTTCTGATGACTAATCTATTTATAATGAATCTCTATTATTGATCAGTGGTTCTATAGTATTTTGTCGAGTTGCTCCGTGCTGCTCGCATCCAGTGTAGACATGATGTTAGGAATCGTTAGTTGTTTTCCCTTATAAGGATTCATGCTTCGGACACACCCCCTAACTCCACAACCCCCCAAAACCAACCCCCCCACTCGCCTTCACCACTGACGATATCATTGTTCATCGCTATGTTTCACTAGACATCGCCCAACCCTACCTGCAGTTTCACAACTTTGCAAACTACATATTTTATAAATGAAGATGAAAAATCTCCATGACTTTTCCAGTTGTTCATGATTTCGGGATGAGTTTCTAAAATATTTAGGAGGAGTTACATCTAGCCAACAATATAAATTAGAGACGAGCTTTCCTAGAAAAAAATGTTTAATAAAAATCTTATATTCGTTAGAGAAATTCACATGACTGTATTACTTTTAAAGAAATCACAAATATACGATTTCCTAAAAAAACTCGAGGAATAAGTCTCAACTAGGGCTGGGCGATAAATCGATTTTATCAATTAACTCGAATGTGTAGTTCACATCAATTTGTTTGAATGAAAATAGTTTTTCTTTTTAACATCCGCCGATGCTCCACTCAGGACTTCCGTAGTTTCGATTGGGCTCAACCGTCCCCCCTTACATTTGCCCTAGAGACATGCTGCCGAGAGAGAGAGAGATGTTACACCCTACGAAATGAACAAGACCACGGCAGCACAAGCACATCCGCCAAAAAATCAACCTGCTTCAGTGTTACTCGTTGCTTGGCCCACCAAGCTTTACTTTTTTGGCTCGCATGGCACTAAATAATACGATAATATGATCATGCAGGCAATACAGATATGTATTAAAAACATAAAAAACAAGCATGGCTATAACATAACCCATTTTTTAAAAAAAACTCACGCAAGGTCTACACCAGACACGAGTGGTGCGATCCAACAAAAGACAACAGAACTCAGTGATGTTTTCTACACTGGATGCGGTGTGATGCGACACGATCCCCATCAGTAAACTGATGCCTCGTTTCTATTTATGACAAAATGTACTGACACTACGTTCAGATGATTTGCAACTGTAGTGTTGTGTCATAAAATTTAGACAGACTTTTAGCGCAGCGGGGCATGCACGACAACTCTCGCTTCCGATGTAGACACAGTTAAAAAGTGTCTGCTCTATTTACAAATAATTTATATTACAAGATAATAGAAAGATAGACTAGAAAATATATTTACACTTGCTCTGTCCTACGTCCATGACACTGACTCTGCGGAGTTGCCAGTTTTAATCTTAACGCCGAGTGTGCACTTGGATGGTCAGATGCATGATAGGCTAGTATATAGTATATACAAATAATATGTATATAAAAAAAAACTTAAGGTCTTTCCAGCATTAAGGTAATACTGCTTTTTTTTAATCTTGTCTCAGTTATAAATTTGACTGGTATATGATAAAGAATGATATTAAAACTTGTTTTGAACAATTTATTTGTCATCTGAAAATGTATTTTAAGTAGGGGGTAAAAAATCAATTTAAATAGTGAATCTGAATTTTTTCTGTGTGTGTAAAAAAAAAATCTTTTTTTTATAGGCCAAATCACACCAGCCCTGGTCTCAACTGTGAGTTTTTCTATTTTAATTACTGTGAAATAATTCCACATTTTTCCTACAATGGTCTTTTTATAAATGTCTGTGAGGTTGGGCTTTCCGCCATTATTAATCTTTCATTACCACACTGATAAATATTGAGAAGAGATTCTTTCAGGAAGCAGCCACACACATAACAGAGAGGAATCTCAGCACTCATCTCTTCGCATCCCTCTATTCCTGTCTTCTTGAGCTCTTACACTCTCCTATGTTTTTTACCACTTCTAAAAATCAAAGGACAGAGATTATTAAAATCATAGGCCTCATCTAAAGAACGGAAAATAAAAAATGCAAACCGAGACAGAGAGAGACAGAATAACAAACAGAGATGGAGAAAGACAGATGGTCAGTCAGGAAGAACAATGGTGAACGATGAAGGGATCTGAAGACTGAAGAAGAGAACGGGGGAGGTGTAGAAGAGTGAGAGACTGGGGATGAGAAGAAAAGGAGGATGAAAAGAAGAGTAGATAAATGATGAATGAGATGAAACATACATCCTGCGAGAGAAAAAAAAAGAGAGAAAATACACAGGAAGGAATGGGAGATTTAGATTTACAGAGGAATGACGCAAACCCTTACAGCCAAAACACACACACACACACACACACACAGAGCTATTCCCCTTGTGAACGCTGGTAATTATCTTAAAGCCCACTGCTGATGACCCCTGTGCTTTCATTAGCACTTTTGCCTCATGCAAGCACACACATAACACACAGAAATGAACCTGTTTACTCTCCTGCAAGACATTCATTAAGAGTAGAGCGGTCACTGTAACACATTTGAAAACATGATTTTGGGATTCCTCTTAAAGGGATATTATGGGTTTATTATGAGTTAAGGTCTATGGAATGCATCTGTGACCAATTATGACAGAAAACAAAGAATAAATGACATTGAGGATTATGGACTTGCATTAAAAGTCTATGGGGCAAACACAACAGAACCATACTCGATTGAAAGAGCATATCTGTCATTTTATTTTGTTCTTAGAAATATTTCAGTTGAACAAAGTGTCTGCTTTTTTCTCAAATACTACTGAAACTCACCTTCAAATGCAAAAATATTCAAACCTGTATGACTTTCTCCTGCGGAACACAAATGAAGAAGACACATTGAAGAATGTTGGTTACTAAACAGTTTTGCTTGAATCCAAACCACGGCATGGTCTATAGAATGAAAATGTCCCTCCTCCTAATATAATTTGCCTTTGACTATAGCAATAGCAGGTAGCAAACCGTGGTGTAAGACTGTTACAAACTAAAAGCTACTTTAATATCTTCCAACACATTTTCCTTTTATTAATAGGTAAACATAAGTGAAAATAAAACTGGGCCTTTGAACAGAGAAAGGTGTTGGAGTCGTGGCTTAGCCAGACACGTTGATTTGCTAACTTGGGATATCACATGACTTCCTATGCCCTCACAACTACCTCTAAAAATAAAGAGGCAGAAATCCTAAAATATACAGACACCAGCCTCCTATAACCCTCAGAGTGATGTGGTGCAAAGCTTCTCATCAATTCAACCATCATTTACTGAGCCTCATGTCATTCTGAAGTCAAAAGACTTTCATTCAACTTTGAAACATAAATGAAGATATTTTAATGAAGCCTGAGAATAGTCCACAGAACCAAGACATTGATGATTCAAAAAATGTTATAAAACATATTAAAAAGCAATCCATATGAATTGAGTGGTTTTGATGTTCCCTATGTCAAGTATGCATGTGTGCTGATCAATGTTTAAATGCAAATAAAAGCCTAAATTAAATCAGTTCATCATACAAAGCGATTATGTCTCTTCAGAAGACTTTAAGCCACTTGATTCATTATGATTACATTATGAATGTAATAGAGTTAAAAATGGAGTGACAAATGTCTCAGGTTTTATTCAAATATCTTAATTCGTGTTTTGATCAAAAGACAAGTTTGGAAAAAAAAAAAATATATATATTTTTGGGTGAACTTTCCCATTAAACATTCACTAATGCAGCTCAGTCTCACGTGTGCTTCTATGCACATAAAAACAAGAGAATAAGAACTTCCTGTAGCCCTCTAGTTGCAAAGTTTCTGCGGACTGTAACAGTGGCACTGTCCTTCACTAGACAGACACTGCGCATGAAGACTCAGTTGAGCTGCAATGTGTGAGAGCTGTAATCCCACAATCCAGCTCTGCATCCGAATCGGAAGCTTGATCTGCTGCGGAAAGACTCCATGGGTCTCACACACACCACGCTGACATAAAGGTGCTCTGTTCATTCACTTCGTGCATCTGTGTGTCTGGTGGATGACCCAAAGTGTGATCGCGTCAGAAAATGAAGAGAATGAATTAAGAAGTCTGAGTTGACAGAAGTTGTGTTCTCAAGGCAGATGTGTGTGGACTCCCCTCCGCAAAAACACATTTGTATGGCCACAGAGCTCAGATCACATCACAGATCTCATTACGCCAACATGTTATATTACCCATAGGGATGGGACGGTATGAAAATTTAATATCACGATTATAGTGACTAAAATTATCACGATTATCAATATTATCACGGTTTTGTTGAAACGAGATGAAAGTGTTCAAAAATAGTTGATGCTCACACTGAAAACATTTCAGCAAGTTTTATATTTAATAATCAACAAACAACTAATAAAACAAGCAACTCTATGCACTTAATTTAAAGAAAGATTAAATTCTGTGGCATTTCCTTCCTTACAATGAAAAGTGTAGAAGCATAGAAAAGCATAGAAAAGTCACTGACTTTCGCCATTCCTTCTCGAAAAAAAACCAAAAAAACATTGTGCGCTGCGCTTGCGTCAGACTGTTGCTGGCTGGACATGATTTAATAGTGAGTTATTAAAACCGCGATAATCAAACACGGTTTTAATGATAATTCATTTTTAAACGATATTACTAACCTTCAGCACATTTTATCACGGTTATCAATAAAACCGGTTATCGTCCCATCCCTAATTACCCAGATGTGATGTAATGTTTCTCTTTTTTTCACTCCAGCCAACACAAATACACAAACTGGCACTTGAATTATTCCATTATTAGATAAAGAATAAAATCAATACAATATAATATTACAATTATCGTACACTCATATTTCATCACAATACAGAATCTCCACTCTGAAGCCAAGCACCAGTGCTTTAATTAGCATTATATAGGGTTGTTGTTAATTCCAAACATGGGGCGATGCAAATGATGCAAAATATACAACGTCTCTATTCGCATCTTTGCATTGACTTTGTATGTAAACTAATCTCACAAATAATTTAATTTGCGTTTGGTGTGAATACTCCGTAAGATGTCCTGTAATACTTCCTGTATTTCTGCATATAAAGAAATCTGCAACTGTTTTGCAATATGACCCAATAATATGAAGATTATGACGGTATTACGGGATCCTTGGATATTCACATCACAAAGAAAGAAAGAATGCAAGAAAGAAAGGTTTCTGAAGGATCATGTGACACGGAAGACTGGGGTAATGAATGTCATTGGAATAAATTATATTTTAAATATTTTACAATAGAAAACAATTGACATATTTCACAATATTACTGATTTTACAGTGTTCTAATACACTTTTGAATTGTATGTGTATAAATAAAATATATCATTAAACATTGATGGATATCTCAAACAAAATGAGCTTTAAACGGCTGTGTGGCATGGCTATTACAGCAAATTGGAAATTTTTTATTGTTAACATAGGCTACTCTACATTAAACACAAATTTGGGTCAATGAGATTCATAGGGGCAGGCGTGCCAGTGCAAAAAGAATAATTAAACCTCATTGACAAAATGTTATTTTGTGGTTGCAGCTGTTTAGAACAAAAAATGGAATTTACATGGAGAGAGCTTTTATTGCATCATACCTGGTTAGTTGTTTGTATAATAGCGTTGGTTAAAAGACCTCTTAATAACTTCTCTTGTCTGGCACAAAAAGGCATGCTTGCCAAACAACTAGCCATGCAAGAACAACCCTTCTCTGCTGGATCAAATTAATTTCCATGTCTATCTGACTGAGAGAGTAACCAAACTCCTTTCTCAGGACGGGCCCTACCCACCTTGCACTCACAGAAATCTGAAGTAATGCCAAGCATAGAAAACATCACCAATAAATCTCATACACTCTGAAGTACACACACCGACAGGTTACATAAACATAAAGAGCAGCATGTCCATTTGATCAGTGGTGCGAGAGTGGTGCGATTCCAGGGGGTTCCTTTAGCCTTGGGGCAGGGGGGTGCTGTGATTAATGTCTGTATTCTATTATCTAAGATGCTGCAGTCACACTGTGTCCAGATAAGGCTTGAGTTAAATTATTCATCCAGACACGGGCCAACAGAACACAGACACATTCAGATGGGAAGCTATGTTTAAGAGAAGAGATCATTACTGAGGCACTTTGGCAGATTCTCTCTCTCAAACAGTCTGTTTCCACCATATGGGCCTCTTGTACTGTTACTGATACAGTTTCTACCTCACTGTGAGAAGTGTTCCTGGAATATAACCGAGCTGTTCAGGCATCAACAATAAGGATTTTTTTTCTCGCCCGCTCAGTCAATTTGTCACTCATGTTTATATATATATATATATATATATATATATATATATATATATATATATATATATACAGTCCAGACCAAAAGTTTGGACACACCTTCTCATTCAAAGAGTTTTCTTTATTTTCATGACTATGAAAATTGTAGAGTCACACTGAAGGCATCAAGGGCTATTTGACCAAGAAGGAGAGTGATGGGGTGCTGCGCCAGATGACCTGGCCTCCACAGTCACCAGACCTGAACCCAATCGAGATGGTTTAGGGGTGAGCTGGACCGCAGACTGAAGGCAAAAGGGCCAACAAGTGCTAAGCATCTCTCGGGGAACTCCTTCAAGACTGTTGGAAGACCATTTCAGGCGACTACCTCTTGAAGCTCATCAAGAGAATGCCAAGAGTGTGCAAAGCAGTAATCAAAGCAAAAGGTGGCTACTTTGAAGAACCTAGAATATGACATATTTTCAGTTTTCACACTTTTTTTTTTTTTTTTGATGCCTTCAGTGTGAATCTACAATTTTCATAGTCATGAAATAAAGAAAACTTTTTGAATGAGAAGGTGTGTCCAAACCTTTGGTCTGGACTGTATATAAACATGCAATTAATGTGTTTAATTCTAACTGTCCAGTACTGAAATCTCTGGCCAGTAATTGTAAAGAGACAGTCCACCATAAATATCACATTTCTGTCAGCTGACAGAAGCCATTGACTTCCATAGTATAGCAAAACATATACTATGAAAGTCAATGGCTACTGTCAACTGTTTGGTTACCAACATTCTTCAAAATGAAAAAAGTGTTCGGGATATGGTTATTTTTCAAATCGTGATACGTCAGATCTTATTGTGCATGTGTGGAGCAAGAGAGAAACTCTTTGTTCTTGTCATAGCAGAACTATTTGGTGTTTTAAACCGAGCAGGTGCGCGAGAGAGCCTATGGAATCACCAGTAATAGAAAAAATATACTTTCAGACATACTGATAAACTAACGTTAAATATAAAAATACTGTATTAAAACAGCTAGTTCATATATAGTCAGACGCAACTGTAATATTGCGTGGCGTGTCCTTTGACAAATTTGCCACATCTGCGCATGGAAGTTATCAGTCTAAATGTTCTGCAAAATCAGTCACGAAGAAAATCAATAGTCGATTTAATTTAAAGTCCAACAGTTTAACACTAATATTGGACATAAATGAACATGTTAAATATAAAGTATTTAAAACGGGTAAGTTCATATATTTGGATTAAAGCTGAATTGAACTGATGCATCAGTCATACAGCGCTCAGGCCCGTGCGCCTCATGACGACCAACACTCAGCCCAGGTCCTTAACAAGCTGATAAATAGATAACTGTTTAAGTCTAACAAATAACATGGACATGTTTGGCTGTGATATTAGATATGTAAATACTGTAGAAACACATAATGAACAGCTTAGAGAGCTGCAGCTAAAAAAATTTGATGCGCTTTTTAATGACGATTAAATGGAAAACAATACAAGCCATGTCAGGACTTGCACCACAATACAGCCCTGAATCCAAACCGTGTGACATGCACACAATCACATCACCAGCAGTGACATGCTCACAATCATGCAAAAAAAGAAAAAGAAAAAGAAGAAAAATATAATCACCCAGCAGCATTACTGAGAAATGAAAAAAACTATACAATACCACATTTGCTCACACAATCACAAATCCATAATCGTGTTCTTAATCCATTCCAAGAACACACAGGCCTTCCCTTATGTATTCAGAGTTGTATGTGTCTAGCGTTGAACTGATGTGTGTTTTGAGTGCTGTTGACAGTGGAGGGGTGTAATGAGAGTAATGATTAAAGGCCGATTAAAACTGCATGAGGATTATCGTGCTCGTTTTCAGCCTCTGCTCTGCCAACTATTAAACACTGCTGCATTTCAGCCACTGCTCTACTAGTATATCTGTGTAAATGCATTAATTTACAAACTCTTAGATGTAGCTTTTACGTCACTGATTAAAATACTCGAAATTCGGAAACTGAATTAGAATTTTAAAAGCATTCTTAATTCAATACTGAAGGATGCAAAACACTGCTGTGTGTGTGTGTGTGTGTGTGTGTTTGCATGCGTCTCGTGATCTGGCCTGCTCTGTGAACTCTAATGGTTGAACGTGATAAATATATGACCAGCCATGAACCCCTTCAGAGATCCATTTAATCAGCAGAGGGCCAGAGTGAAAAATACACCATTTTTAAGGCCAGCTCTCAGGGCATCATGGGACAGAGGAGGCCAAAGGTCATTGCTTGTCCATTTAGAGCCGAAAAAAGCATGAGGTCTCTGAAATAAATGTCATAATCTAATGTGAATTATATCTTGTTACACTGATATACTGTCAAACTGAAATGGATCTCAACCTATTTTTAGCGCTCCTATTGAAACAACTTAGAATAATAGGGCCCTATGATTTCCGCGATGCAGAAAATGCAGACAGAATCGCGGAATCCAGTCATAAAAACAGAATTTACAGTTTAGTGCGGAATGTCACGGAATTTGTCAAATTTAATTAATCAAGTAGGTCATTGTACTTAATCAAATAGCGATATGGACTAATATCTAGTGTTGGACGATATGGTAATTTTTCAAATAGTCATATCATCAACCCGTGAGATCTACGATACACGATATTATCGTGCATGTGTGGAGCAAGAGAGAGAGAGAGAGAGACTCTTTGTTCTTGTCATAGCAGAACTATTTGGTGTTTTAAACCACGCAGGTGCGCGAGAGAGAGCCTATGGAATCACCAATAATCGGAAAAATATACTTTCAAACATACTGATAAACTAACGTTAAATATAAAAATACTGTATTTTAAATAGCTAGTTCACATATTGTCGGGCACAACTGTCATATCGCGCGTCCGGTGATAAATTTGCCGCATCTGCACATGGAAGTTATCAGTCTAAATGTTCTGCAAAATCAGTCAACAGTGAAAATCAATAGTAGATTTCATTTAAAGTCCAGCAGTTTAACACTAATATTGGGCATAAACGGACACGTTAAATATAAAGTATTCAAAACAGGTAAGTTCATATATTTGTAGTTAAGTTGAATTGAACTGATGCATCAGTCATACAGCGCTCTGGACCGCACGCCTCATGACGAGACCGACGCACCGCCACAGAAACAAGAATGAGATGCGTTCTGACATAACTGTGGCATTAAACTCATAAAATATTGCACATATATAGGCCGTTCAGTTTACTTGTTAAAGTGCAATGAAATACCTTATATCTGTAGATGATGTACGTCTGTTTGTGGATGGAGACTTTGTAACGGTCAAAACTCTGTATTTTGCATGCATCACATTATAGTGTGGAGTGCATGAAAATAATAACAAGGCAGCAGAGCAAACTTATTATGCAGTGGTTCTCACGTTCTAACACTGTTGGGAATGTTACTTTAAAAAAGTAATTAGTTATAGTTACTCACTACTTGTTCTAAAAAGTAAGTTAGTGAGTTAGTAACTGAATTACTCTATAATAAAAGTAACTCGTTACCAGGGAAAGTAACTATTTGCGTTACTGTATAAAAAAAAAAAGTTGCTATATGTCAAAGAATTTGTTTTTTTTACTAGTTTTCACAAGTCAGTTGAAATAAGTAGAACAGACAGGTGTTCGTACATAACTTTCGAGATTTATTGCACGTCAACAGACAGCAAGAGTTTTATCCTGCACTCTTTGTAAGAAAAGTGTTTTTGGCCACTAGCTTTGCAGATGCGTGTGTCACACATTACATGTACACATTACATGCACGTTCTTGTCTTTGACTACAATGAATTTGAAGTAGTGCTTATATCTCCACCTTAAAAATGCCAACTTTTCATCGGATTGCTCCTGACTCGCCATTTCTGCTGCTGCTGCGAATCTCTGTGTAGCTGTTGCGTGTGTGTGTGACTGTGTGTGTTTGGCGCCGCTGGCGCGTGTGTGTAAAAACACTGGCTCTGATTGGCTACCATGAAACACATGACTCTGCCTTAGCCAATCATAATCGCTTATCTCGTTATTAACCCACCTGCTCACTCGCTGTGTGAGCCAGGGGTGCGTTCGGATTGCATATTAAATCAATGCATAGTAACGCACCGTATTTAACGTTCAGTAACGTTAACGGCGTTGTAACGACGGGAAAAGTAATTAGTTAGATTAATTAGTTACTGAAAAAATAACGTCGTTACCTAACGCCGTTCT